>NC_081553.1:17604856-17904856 GCF_963082655.1 Stomoxys calcitrans
TAGTGTTTTGGTAGCACTTTCAACAACTGTGCTAAGTATGATTCAAATCGGTTCATAATCTGGTATAGCTGTCATATAAACCGTAGCGGTCGAACGCGTAAAGCTAGCCACTTGAAATTTTGCACAGATATTTAATATTGATGAAAGTCGTTGGAAATAGCAAATGGGCCATATTGGTTCTAATAATAGATATAGCTCCCATATAAACCGATCTTCCGATTTGATTTCTTGAGCCATTGTAAGCCGCAATTTTTGGCCGATTTTGCTCAAATTTTGTAGGTGGTGTTCTGTTGTGACTTCCAATAACTGTATCAAGTACGGTCCGGTATCGGTATATACCGGATATAGCTCCCATATAAACCAATCTCCCGATTTGGCTTCTTGAGCCCTTACAAGCCGCAATTTTTGTCCGATTTGGCTGAAATTTTGTATGTGGTGTTCTGTTGTGACTTCCAATAACTGTGTCAAGTACGGTTCAAATCGGTATATAACATGATATAGCTCCCATATAAACCTATATCCCGATTTGACTTCTTGAGCCCCTGGAGGCCACAAATTTCATCCGATTTGGCTGAAATTTAGTACATAGTGTTTTGTTGTGACTTTCAACAACAGTGTCAAGTACGGCCCAAATCGGTGTATAACTTAATATAGCTCCCATATAAACCGATCTCCCGATTTGACTTATTTTGCCCCTGGAGGCCACAAATTTCGTTCGATTTGTCTGAAATTTTGCACATAGTGTTCTGTTATGACTCTCAATAACTGTGCTAAGTACGGTTCAAATCGCTTTATAACCTGATATAACTCCCATATGAACCGATCTCCCGATTTGAGTTCTTGAGCCCCTGGAGGCCACAAATTTGGTCCGATTTGGCTGAAATTTTGCACATAGTGTTCTGTTATGACTCTCAATAACTTTGCTAAGTACGGTTCAAATCGCTCTATAACCTGATATAGCTCCCATATAAACCGATCTTTCGATTTGACTTTTTGAGCCCTTACAACCCGCAATTTTTGTCCAATTTAGCTACAATTTTGCACATAGTGTTTTGCTATGACTTCCAACAACTGTGCCAAGTACGATTGAAATCGGTCTATAACCTGATATAGCTCCCATATAAAGCAGTCTGTCGATTATCCTTGTACGGTTCGTAGAAGCTTTAATTTTTGCTGGTTTGACAGAAGTGTGGTATGTACAATAAAATTATGCCCTTCAACTAATTTTAGTTTATATAAATTTTTAGCAGAATTCGGCCGAACATAGAACGCTTTTACTTGCATCCGATTTTCTCGCCAGGATTCGAACCCAGGCGTTCAGCGTCAAAGGCGGACCTGCTAACTACTGTGTTGGGTTCCAAAGATTCGGCCCGGCCGAACATAGCACTCTTTTACTTGTTTCCGATTTTCTCGCCAGGATTCGAACCCAGGCGTTCAGCATCATAGGCGGACCTGCTAACTACTGTGCTACGGTGGTTTCCCTATTTTTAAAGAATTTATTTTTCAAAAAAAAAAAAAAAATTTATATTTTTTATAGATAAAGATTTATAGGAAATTTTGTTATAAAATTTTCCTCTTTAAAAAGTCTTTGGACATTAAAAAAAAAAAAAAACATTGAAAAACTTTTATAGCTAATGGCTAGGAATACTACTTACTCATTGCCCCCCCGGCTACAATTAAGGACCCTTGAATTAAGTTATTCCTGATATAGGCATACCGTTGGTGCAAGCACTACTACTGCAGTTCTGAGTTCACTTGACTGATTGGGATGTTTGATTGCCTATCGTTTGGCGGGTAACAAGACTAACTGAGCGGCGCACTGCATTGCCATGGTAAGTGAAAAATTATTCTACATAAAATGCTTGGGAGCCAAAGTGAGTGTGAGAGAGAGAGTGAGTGCGAGAGAGAGGGAGAGAGAGGGCCACAGAAAACACAACCCAGTTATAAAAGCTGAAAAAAATCCAAAATTGAAACGAAAACAAAACTCATCTTGAAGTGATTAATGACCAAATATTTATAATATAAAACACAATTTGAGAAACACGCCTCAGGATACCCTTCACTAGTACACAGCGAAGGGGATGGGGAGGGGATGTGGCAGGGCGGTCAGATGGATGGTTGGGTTGGTTGGTTGATTTAGAGTTTCAGACGGATGGATGGATGAATTGAGTGACTGACAACTCTTTTAAATTACAGATGGACAGACGAATGGACAGATGACCAAAACAAGCGGCCATGCACCATGGAAATGATGGAGTAATGCTGATGATGGGAGAGAGAGGGCTAGGGAGAGCCATCAATTTGTGGTCATTTCTTTGTAGCAAGTCCAAATTGTGTGGTTGGGGGCTGTTGATGTGTCCATATTGGCGCCAGTTCTCATTCGATCATTTCGATTGTGCATTTGCCTTTTGGGAACTCTCATGGTGCTCCATATAAGTTGCCGACTGTTCTTGTTGTTGCTGTTGTTGTTGGCTGCAGTTGCCATTAGCCCGGTATTGAATGTCTGTATTTGGCTCTTCCTTGGGTGTTGTTTGATGACTGTTGGCTTCACTTGAGCCATAGCCGAGTGAAACTTAATTTCATTTTAACTGTTAATTATGACAAATGAACGCGATGATTATTTATTTACCAAAAATGTTTTTTTCTTCTTCTTCTTCTTGGTTTTGTTTGATTACCAGAATTGAATAACAAAGCTATTCAAAAATTCCGCCAAATGAGTTTGTGGTTAAATTTGTTTATCTTCTTCAGATGCTCATATGGAGCTATCCGGAGATGAGGAGATTATTTAAGGCTTGCATGGCATGGAGCCTGTAAAGTGAGACAATACATGAAAACTTCAGTGAGAGATAACGGTAAGCTCGAGATGTAAATAAAAGATGGGGGCCTTACAGAGACATTAATGGCTATCACTTTTCAAACCACTTTAGTTTAAAACTAGCAAAAGCGTGCTAAGTTCGACCGTGCCGAATCTTATATACCCTCCATCATAGATCGCATTTATCGAGTGCTTCTACCGATATCTCTTTTTAGGCAAACAAAGGATAAAAAAATTGATTTAATATTGGAGCT
Organism: Stomoxys calcitrans; assembly: GCF_963082655.1. NCBI lineage: Eukaryota > Metazoa > Arthropoda > Insecta > Diptera > Muscidae > Stomoxys > Stomoxys calcitrans. The sequence continues at coordinate 17,607,926 of NC_081553.1, forward strand.
ATATCAAGTTATAGTTCGATTCGGACCATGATTAGGTTAGGTTAGGTAAGAGTGGCAGTCCTTTGCAGACTCACTTAGACAATGTTAAGTCCATTTTGATACCACATTAGCGACAGACCAGGGCTTCTGGCGGGAATCGAACCCAAGACCCTTGCACTGGTAATCCAAGAACGCTACCAACTCGGGGCACCTCGATTCGGACCATAATTGAATTGAATGTTGGAGATCATAGTAGAAGTCATTGTGTAAAATTTCAGCCAATTCGAGTAAGAATTGCGCCTTTTAGGGGATCAGGAAGTAAAATGGAGAGATCGGTTTATATGGGAGCTGTATCAGGCTATAGACTGATTCGGACCATAATTCAGACGTATATTGACTGTCATGAGAGAAGCTGTTATACACAATTTTAGACAAATCGGTTAATAATTACGCCCTCTAGAGGCTCATGAAGATCGGTATATGGCAGCTATATCAGGTTATGGATCGATTTGAACCATATTTAAGGTGTTCTCCAAAGAACGAAATAAATGGTAGTCTAATGGTGCAAGGTCAGGGCTAGCCAAGCTCACTTAGTTTTTGGCGAGTGACCAAAGATGTGGGCGGTCTAGCGTTGTCCTGGTGGAATATGACACCTTTACGATTGACCAATTCTAGTCGCTTCTCCTTGATGGCTGTATTCAATTTGTCCAATTGTTGACAGTAAACATCCGAATTAATCGTTTGGTTCCTTGGAAGCAGCTCAAAATATACCACACCCCAAACAGACAGCATAACCTTCTTTTGGTGGATATCAGCCTTTGAAGTGGCTTGAGCTGGTTCACCATGCTTGGACCATGATCATTTTCGACTAACGTTGTTGTAAACAATCCATTTTTCATCTCCAGTTATGATTCGTTTTAAAAACGGATCGAATTCATTGCGTTTAAGGTGCATATCACAAGCGTTGATTCGGTTAGTTAAATGAATTTCTTTCAATACATATGGTACCCATATTAAAATTGACGCCAAACAAACAAATGTAAACAAAATTTCGCACACTTTGTTTCTAAAGCAAGCTAAAAGTAACAGCTGATAATTGACAGAAGAAAGAATGTAATTACAGAGTCACAAGCCGTTGAAAAAATTATTCAACGCCGACTATATGAAAAATCCGCAATTACTTTTTGGGCAACCCAATAGTAAGGTCCATATAATTTATTGTTTGAAGATAATTTCAATGTTGTCTTTCAATCTGTCATTTGAAACGGGCTTGTCTGTATAGACATGGGCTTAACATAGCCCCATAAAAAAGGCGTTAAATCGCACGATCTAGAGGGCCAATCCCAAAACCCAAATCGCCTCTTAATAAGTCCATTGTTACGCATGCTTTGTGGCATTTGGCACCGTCTTGTTGAAACCACATGTCTTGCAAGTCAAGCTCTTGCATTTTGGACAAAAAAAGTTAGATATGATCTCACGATAGCTCTCACCATTCACAAAAAGATAAAGGCTACAAAATCACCCTTTTTTCAAAGCGTCAAACTGTTATACTGCGATATGGTTGCATCTCCATCTTCACTTCTTTCCCATTTTTTGGAGGAAAATTAAGGCCTCCTTCATTCCACTTCCCTCTTTTACGCCTTTGTATACCTTCGTTCAGGTAATTTAAACATTTGAGACAGATATGCTGTTATTTAGATAAACCTGTCTGCAATAGTCGTTACCATTTGTTTTGTTTGCTTGATGGACCACATATATTTGATTGATTACCACAGATACTACACACTGTACATATGCAGTGAAGATACCATCCCATAAATATTAAGCCGTGTAATTAGTTAAACATTATTAGGTTCTTGATTGTTGTTATAACAAATCTCTTAATAATACCATTTTTCCCATATCATCAACAAATGCAGCAATCAATTCTCTTATATGAGTACATCAGTCGGTTGCAACATGGCTAGGTTAATGGTAACGCCTCATATGAGAATTGAGATTAGAGATTTCATTTGATATGGCAGGAGGCAACACATTCGTCTTGGGAATTAGTAAAGATTTCCAATATAATTTGCTAAGACTATGGAAAATTTAAATTAATTGTTCGAAATTAGAACATTTATTGGGAAAAGGATTTTGGGGGCAAGAAATCTTTATATATAAAAGAGTTGCGTGACTGACTGATTTCAGACTGACTATAATCATTAAATTTTGCACTAATATTGGTCTTGGGTCATAGGCACGGGATAAGGTTAGATTTGGTGATATTCGTACGTTTTGGTATTAAAAAGTACCAAAAAGTACGAAATGGTACATAATTGCCCAGCGCGAACGGAATGGGCTAGAATTATGTTCTTGGGCTTGAATGAAAAAAATAAGGCTTTATAAAAAAAATTCAGAAAATCGTACCGGAAGTGGGAGATAGTACGTTTAGTACCGCAATTGGTACTAATATATGGTACTTTCTTTGCAAATTGAACTATAGCTCTGAATTTTGGAACATAGATACACTATGGCATCCTTAATTGGTTGACTATAATAGTTTTTGGAAATTTGTACATTTAGGTACTAAAAAAAGTACCAAAAAGGTACGAAATTGAAGAACATTGTACATGGTGGATGTATAGAGGAAGAATTTTGAAATTTAACTTAAAATACATCTGGGGAAAAAGGATAAGAGTGAAAAGAAAAAATTATAAAATATTACTTTTACCGGGAGAAAACGCACGTTTAGTAACGCAATTGGTGCCATTTGGTACTTTCTTTACATATAGAGCTAGAGGTCTGAAATTTGGCACTTAGGTTCAAGTAGGAAATATTGGGTCGCCCAAAAAGTAATTGCGGGTTTTTTAAAAGAAAGTAAATGCATTTTTAATAAAACTTAGAATGAACTTAGAATGAACTGATGTGTATGGTGATAAAGCCTTAAAAGGAAAACAGTGTCAAAATTGGTTTCGCAAATTCCGTTCTGGAGATTTTTCACTTAAAGATGAGCCACGTTCAGGTCGGCCAAATGAAGTTGATAATGACCAAATCAAAGCATTAATCGAATTGGATCGTCATGTAACTGAGCGTGAGATAGGAGAGAAGTTAAATATACCAAAATCAACCGTTCATTATCACATAAAAAGTCATGGACTGGTGAAAAAGCTTGATATTTGGGTACCACATGTATTGAAAGAAATTCATTTAACAAACCGAATCAACGCTTGTGATATGCACCTTAAACGCAATGAATTCGATCCGTTTTTAAAACGAATCATAACTGGAAAAATGGATTGTTTACAACAACGTTAGTCGAAAACGATCATGGTCCAAGCATGGTGAACCAGCTCAAACCACTTCAAAGGCTGATATCCACCAAAAGAAGGTTATGCTGTCTGTTTGGTGGGATTGGAAGAGTGTGGTATATTTTGAGCTGCTTCCAAGGAGCCAAACGATTAATTCGGATGTTTACTGTCAACAATTGGACAAATGGAATACAGCCATCAAGGAGAAGCGACCAGAATTGGTCAATCGTAAAGGTGTCATATTCCACCAGGACAACGCTAGACCGCACACATCTTTGGTCACTCGCCAAAAACTGAGTGAGCTTGGCTGGGAACGTTTGATGCATCCACCATATAGCCCTGACCTTGCACCATCAGACTACCATTTATTTCGATCTTTGCAGAACTCCTTAAATGGTAAAACTTTCGGCAATGAAGAGGCTATAAAATCGCACTTGGTTCAGTTTTTTGCAGATAAAGGCCAGAAGTTCTATGAGCGTGGAATACTAAATTTGCCAGTAAGATGGCAAAAGGTTATCGAACAAAATGGCAATTATATATTTGATTAAAGTTCATTCTAAGTTTTATTAAAAATGCATTAACTTTCTTTTAAAAAATCCGCAATTACTTTTTGGGCAACCATAGTTGTCATATAAATCGATCTTGGGTCTTGACTTCTTGAGCCTCTAGAGGGCGAAGTTCTCACCTGATTTGACTGAAATTTTGCACGTGGAATTTTGATATCACTTCAAACAACTGTGCTAAGTATGGTCTAAATCGGTGCGTAAACTGACATAGCTGTCATATAAACCGATCTGGGCTCTTGACTTCTTCAGCTTTTAGGGGCCACAATTCTTATCCGATTTGGCTGTAATTTTGCACGTGGTGTTCTGGTATTACTTCCAACAACTGTGCTAAGTATGATTCAAATCGCTTTATAACCTGGTATAGCTGTTTTGTAAACCGATCTTGGATCTTGACTTCTTGAGCCAATAAAACTCGACAAATGCGATCGATGATGGAGGGTATGAAACATTCGGCCCGAACGAACTTAGCACGCTTTTATTTGTTTAACCTTATTAGATTGAACGCCATTTTGCTTTTGAATTTGTTTTAGGTTACATTTAGTCACCTTTAGCTAACTGACTGACTGACTTTTTCATATTCATATATTTTAATTTCATTAAAAGTTGTTGTTTTTTTGTCTACCATCAAATCCCAAAGATCATTAGTTCCAATCAAATGAATAAAGATCAGAAATCATTTATAAATTGGCATTTAATAATTTCTTATAATCGACTTAGACAATTTGCATATTTCCTATTGTTGTTGCGTTTACCCACTGACATGGAGCATTGTTGATGCCAAAAGGTTCGGCGGATGCCATATTGTTATTATCTGGCATCGTGGAAGGGGAAAAAATGGCATTTTATTAACACCACAATAACATGACAAACTGATAACTGCATCTTAATGTGCTCAAATTAATTTAAACGGATTAATATTCTCGAATGCATAAAGACGACGACGACTGCGACAACAATGATCAGAGAAGATATGGGATATCCATTTGCTGGAACCTGCAACCAACCATTCATTGGTTATGCAGATACACAACCAGAGCAGCAGCGGCTAAGGCAACAGCGACAGCGACAACGTCAGCATTGTGATTTTGCAATGCGGGCGTTTTCCCAATGAATGGCAAATGACAAATATGGTTATGAATACAAAGTACGCATCTGTGAGATCTAAAATGAGTTAATTCTAGACATGGTAAAATTATATTGGCTAATAAAGGGTGATTTTTTAAGAGCTATAGGAAAATTAAAAAGAAAAACATAAAATTCAGGAAAATGCATAAAATCTTTATTACAATAGAATCGATAGTTCGTACAGTCCGTATAAAAATTAAAAATTGAAAATTATTTCATGCAAATGTTGACCGTGACTGGTCCATCCGCTTAGTCCAATTTTGGCATACTCTTTCCAACATTTCGGCCGGTATAAATGCTACAATATTGTCTTCCAATGCGTCAATTGAAGCGGACTTGTCTGTATAGACATGAGCTTAACATAGTCCCACAAAAAATAGTCTAAAGGCCTTAAATCGCACGATCTAGGCGGCCAATTGACCGGTCCCGAACGTGAAATAAAATGTTCACCGAACTCGCCTCCCAATAAGTCCATTGTTACGCTTGCTGTGTGGCATGTGGCACCGTTTTGTTGAAACCAAATGTCATGCAAGTCAAGCTCTTGCATTTTGGACAAAAAAAGTTGGATATCATCTCACGATAGCCTTCACCATTCACACTTATGTTACTATTAGCATCATATTTGAAGAAGTACGTTCCAATGATGATGTCAGCCCATAAACCGCACCAAACTGTGACATTTTCTGGATGTATTGGGAGCTCTTCCAAAGCTTTTGACTGATCTTCACTCCCCATTGAGCGAAAAATGAGCTTCGTCGCTCAATGGAATAAGCGCGCGGTGAACATTCTTAACAGAGCACCCATTTTGATAATAAAATTCAATAATTTGAAAGCGTTGTTCGTTTGTAAGACGAATCGTGGTTAAATTATATAAAAAAAAACTAAAAAATCACCCTTTTGGAATGCTGCTGCTTGCACAGGGGTCTTTAGAGAATTACAAGTAGCCTCTCCGTTTCAATTATGAGACTTAACCTCTCTGTTTCTAGGACATTGGTGAGGACTATGTCAGTTTAGCTAGGCTTAGGCTGAGGTACACTCAGAACTTGTTGGTAAAAATAGCAAAAATGTTTTCTGTAACCGCAGAAAGCCTGCTAAAAATGGACAGCAATTATTTTTTTGTTAAAACAGCAAACTTTTTCTGCGGTTTTCAAATGATAAAAAGTTAAAAAAAAGAACTACAAATATTTAAATAAATTATATTCCATCTTATTTTTTAGTTTTACAATTTATGAATTTTAATGACAGCAGACAAAATAACTACTACACTTAACCAAATTTGTTATTCAAAACAGCAAAAATGTTTGCTAAAACAGCAGTTTTTGTCTGCTGAAAATGGTAAAGTCGACATTACTGCTGTTTCAGCAAACATAGGGTTGCTGTATTAACATTTCGGTCAGCTAAATCAGCAAACAAAATCTGCTGTTTTAAGTATAAAAATCTGATGAAACAAATGTTATTTTTTTTTTAGAAAATTTGTTGAAAGAGATGATTTTAATTTGTGAAATATTGCTGTAAAGAAGCTACCTGATCCATCCATCCATTGGTATACATTTCGAAATGTGGCTTAGTTCGTCCGCACTTCTCTTATTGGATTCATTCAAAAGTTTTAATTTAATACACTCAGAGAAATTTGTTAGTAAAAACAGCAAAAATATATGCTGTAACAGCAGAAAGTCAGCTGAAAATGGGACAGCAGTAAAATGTTGCTTAAACAGCAAACATTTTCCGTTGTTTTCAAATGATAAAATTTAACAAAAACTTAAGAATGTCATAAATATTTTAAAAACTTTAATATTTCCACTTACCTTAAATTTTACAGACATATAACGAAATTTGTGAGGTACTGTGCCATGTAAAACCTTTTCTTCAACGGTACGCCGTTCTGACTCGGCTATAAAAAGGAGGCCCCTTATCATTGAGCTTAAACTTGAATCGGACTGCACTCATTGATATGTGAGAAGTTTGCCCCTGTTCCTTGGGCAAAATTTGCAAATTATACCCTCCACCATAGGATGGGGGTGTACTAATTTCGTAATTCTGTTTGTAACACCTTGAAATATGACATTTTACAGTCGAACTAGGCATGTCCGTTTGTCTGTCCGTCCGCCCGTCTGTCTGTCGAAAGCACGCTAACTTTTGAAGAAGTAAAGCTAGCTGCTTGAAATTTTGCACAAATACTTCTTTCTAGTGCAGGTCGGTTGGGATTGTAAATGGGCCAAATCGGTCCATGTTTTGATATAGCTGCCATATAGACCGATCTTGGGTCTTGACTTCTTGAGCCTCTAGAGGGCGCAATTCTTCTCCGATTGAACAACTGTGCTAAGTATGGTTCAAATCGATTCATAACCTGATTAAGCTGCCATATATACCGATCTTGGGTCTTATCCTATTTAGCTGTAATTTTGCACGTGGTGTTTTGGTATCACTTCCAACATTTGTGGAAGTATGGTCCAAATCGGTCCATAATCTGATATAGGTGCCATATAAACCGATCTTGGATCTTAACTTTTTGAGCCGATAAAGGGCGCAAGTCTCATCCGATTTGACACAAATTTTGTACAACGGCTTCTCCCGTGGTCTTCAACATACGTGTGCAATATGGTCTGAATCGATCTATAGCTTGATACAGCTCCCATATAAACCGATCTCCAGATTTTGCTTCTTGAGCCCCGAATCGGACTATGACTTGATGTAGCTCCTCCTCCTTCTCTGTCCTTATTCATTATTTTTTGTTTGCGTAAAAAGAGATACTGCGCAAAGAAGTCGACAGATGCGATCCATGGTGGAGGGTATATAAGATTCGGCCCGGCCGAACTTAGCACGCTCTTACTCGTCTAATTTACTATCAGCATACAGTGTTTGCTGATATCAGCAGACTAATTTTCTGGGTGTATTAGCAGAGAGTGTTTGCTGATATCAGCAGATTAATTTCTTTGGGTGTATATGATTAAATCTATAATCCTTATATTATAATTGGCTCACAGGATTGGGGATTGTATGATTAAGGCATAATGATTTAAAAAATAATGTCTTTATGCAAATTCTTTAGTGTTCTTTCTAAAAACACACATAAATACCAAAGTGTTGATAATTACTAAAAAAAGCAAAGTTTTGCAACGTGTGTGTTCTCTACTATTCTCCTTCACTAAATTGTTTCTTTAAGTATGTCTTTATGTGTAATTCTGACCAAGTCAGGTTTTCAAATTCTGAAGTTTGGTTTTCCTGCGTGCGTGTGCTTTATTGGCATTTGTTACCAGAAATGACACATTCGGTTTAGAGACTTTTAAAATGCAATATCGCCAACACTCATTAAGGCATTTTAATCGATTAAAAATTGCGATTACGCCTGCGCACACAGCGCACATGCATTCACATTCAGGCGCAAAATCTGTTACGTGACTAAAATGCTGTTTGTCGCCAAAAGACCACACGCATGCATAGAGAGAGAGCGAGAGAGAGCGAGAAAGAGAAATTGCCATTGGAAATGTGCTGTGCGTCTGTTCTGGAGGCCATCATAACACGTTTCAAGCGTTCACCTTACAAATTTCCATAATTACCAAGTGCCACAAAAAGTTATGACAAATTATAATTTCTAATGTGTCTTATTTCTCAAAGCGATAGTGGGTGACCTAAAGTCTGACTGAAAGGTGGAGAATAAATGGTCAATTCAATTGCGTGCCAGACAGATATTGCAAATAGCCTTTCCTCCCGATCAACAAAACCTGATGACACCTACACTCGAGCTGTAGAATACTAACAGAACAATTGGAAGCATATTCAAACATTTCTGAACAATTTTCAATATGGGGCATCCGTAGATGTAGAAGTGACAATTTTTGTCCATTCTATTTTCGAAAACAAACTCTTTTTTATACCCTCCATCATAGCATGGGGGTGTACTAATTTCGTTATTCTGTTTGTAACTCCTCGAAATATTCGTCTAAGACCCCATTAAGTATGTATATTCTTGATCGTCGTGACATTTTAAGTCGATCTAGCCATGTCCGTCCGTCTGTCTGTCGAAAGCACGCTAACTTTCGAAAGAGTAAAGCTAGCTGCTTGAAATTTTGAAAAAAATCCTTCTTATTAGTGTAGGTCGGTTGGGATGGTAAATGGGTTATACCGTTCCATGTTTTGATACAGCTGCTATATAAACTGATCTGGGATCTTGCTTCTTGAGCCGCTAGAGGGCACAATCCTTATCCGATTTCCCTAAAATTTTGCATGAAGTGTTTTATTATGAATTCCAACAACTGTGCTGTGTATGATTCAAATCGGTCCATAACCTGATATAGCTGTCATATAAACCGATCATAGGTCTTGATTTCTTGAGCCTCTAGAGGGCGCAATTCTTATCCCATTGGAATGAAATTTTGCACGACGTGTTTTGTTATGATATCCAACAACTGTGCCAAGTATGGTGCAAATCGGATGATAATCTGATACAGCTGCCATATAAACCGATCTGGGGTCATGACTTCTTGAGCCACTAGAGGGCACAATTATTATACGATTTGGCTGAAATTTTGCATTAAGTGTTTTGTTATAACTTTCTACAACTGGGGTAAGAATAGTTGAAATAGGTTCATAACCTGATATAGCTGCCATATAAACCTATCTGTGGTCTTGACTTCTTGAACCTCTACAGGGAGCAAATATATCAAATATGGTTCAAATCGATACATAACCTGATGTAGGTGCCATATAAACCGATCTGGGGTCTTGACCTCTTGAGCGCAATTATTATCCGATTTAGCTGAAATTTTGCATGAGGTGTTTTGTTATAACTTTCAACAACTGTGCAATAGTTCAAATCGGTCCATAACCTGATATAGCTGCCATATAAACCTATATGGGATTTTGATTTCTTGAGCCTCTAAAGGGTGCAAGTATTATCCGATTTGGCTGAAATTTTGTACCATGTGTTCTCTCATGTCCTTTAACATACGTGTCGAAAATGGAATGATTCGCCTAAGCCTATATAGCCTAAGACAACTCCCGTATAAACCGATTAGAAAATGGTGTCAAAGTTATAAAATATTATCAAAATTAGATAACGGTGTCAAAATTAGATAGTGATCAATATTAGAAAATTTTTTTCAATACAAGAAATTATTGTCCAAATAGGGAATTTGCCAAAAATTAGAACATTTTTGTCAAAATTAGAAAATTTTGTCAAAATTAGAAATTTTTTCAAAATCGGAAAATTTTGTCAAAATTAGAAAATTTTGTCAAAATCGGAAAATTTTTTCAAAATCGGAAAATTTTTTCAAAATCGGAAAATTTTTTCAAGATAGGAAAATTTTTCCAAAATTAGAAAATTTTTTCAAAATCGTAAAATTTTTCCAAGATCGGAAAATTTTGTCAAAGCCGAAATTTTTGTCAAAATTAGAAAATTTTGTCAAATTACAAATTTTGCCAAAATTAAAAAATATTTTTCAAATTAGAAAATTTTTTGAAAATTAGAAAATTTTTTCAAAATTAGAAAATTTTGTCAAAATTAGAAAATTTTGTCAAAATTAGAAAATTTTGTCAAAATTAGAAAATTTTGTCAAAATTAGAAAATTTTGTCAAAATTAGAAAATTTTGTCAAAATTAGAAAATTTTGTCAAAATTAGAAAAATTTTCAAAATCGGAAAATTTTGTCAAAATAGGAAAATTTTTCAAAATCGGAAAATTTTGTCAAAATCGGAAAATTTTGTCATATTAGAAATTTTTGTCCAATTTAGAAAATTTTGTCAAATTAGAAAATTTTGTCAAAATTAGAAAATTTTTCAAAATCGGAAGATTTTGTCAAATCGGAAAATTTTGTCAAAATTAGAAAAATTTTCAAAATCGGAAAATTTTGTCAAAATTAGAAAAATTTTCAAAATCGGAAAATTTTGTCAAAATTAGAAAAATTTTCAAAATCGGAAAATTTTGTCAAAATTAGAAAATTGTGTCAAAATTAGAAAATTTTTTAAAAATTAAAAAATTTTATCAAAATTAGAAAATTTTATAAAAATTAGAAAATTTTTCAAAACTTGGAAAACTTTTTCATAATAAGAAAATTTTGTCAAAGAGGTTAGCATGTCCGCCTATGACGATGAACGTTTGGGTTCATCTGGCGAGACCAACAGAAAAAATTTTCAGTGATAGTTTTCTCCTCCTAATGCTGGCAACATTTGTGAGGTACTATGCCATGTAAAACATCTCTCCAAAGAGGTGTCGCACTGCGGCATGCCGTACGGACTCGTCTATAAAAAGAAGGCCCCTTATCATTGAGCTTAAACTTCAATCGGACTGCACCCATTGATATGTGAGAAGTTTGCCCATTTGCCTTAATGGAATGTTCATGGGAAAATTTTGCAAATATTATCTCGAACTGGAATATGTTCGAAATATTACGAAAACAAAATATAAAAAATTTGCCTTATATGTTTATGTACTAATCTAGTATACTAATCTAGTCATTTCGCTTGTAACATTATATATTATAGTATATATATTCTTTATCGTGTCGACATTCTGAGTCGATCTAGCCATGTCCGTCCCTCCGTCCGTCTGTTGAAATCACGATAGTGGTCGAACGCGTAAAGCTATCCGCTTGAAATTTTGCACAGATACTCAACATTGATGTCGTTGGGAATTGCAAATGGCCCATATCGGTTAAAATTTGGATATAGCTCCCATAGAAACAGATCTCTCGATTTGACTTCTTGAGTCCCTGGAAGCGCCAATTTTGATTTGGTTAAAAATTTGCATGCGGTGTTCTGTTGTGACTTCCAACAACTGTGCTATGTACGGTCCAAATCGGTCTATAACCTGATATAGCTCCCATATAAACCGATCTGCCGATTTGATTTCTTGAGCCCTTACAGGCGGCGTTTTTTGTCCAATGTGGCCGATTTTTTGCGTGGGGTGTTCTGCTACGACTCCCATATAAACCGATCTCCCAATTTGATTTCTTCAGCCCTTACAAGACGCAATTTTTGTCTGATTTGGCTGAAATTTTGCATGCGGTGTTCTGTTACGACTTCCAACAACTGTGCCTAATGCGGTCCAAATCGGTCTATAACCTGATATAGCTCCCAAGTAAACCGGTCTCTCGATTATCCTTGTTTGGTTCCTAGATGCTTTAATTTTTGCTGGTTTGACAGAAGTTTGGCATGTAGAGTAAAATTATACCCTTCACCTATATTTAGTTTGTATACATTTTTAGCAGTATCCATGATGGTGGGATCCCACAATTCGGCCCGGCCGAATTTAGCACGCTTTTACTTGTTTTTTATTTAACATTTACACATTTTAGCAAAGTAATGCAACGCTCTCTCTCTCCCACGCCCATGTGCTATTCTTCCTCCTGGTACACCCTGGCCCCCATCGACTACAAGACATCCTTTAAGACATATCAATATTTTATGAGAAGACTAAGAACAAGCAAAAGGTCTTGAACTGACTTCCTTTGGAGAATCAACTGCATAGGATGATGATGGTGGCAGAACTGCCCTCTACACAATATATGTGGCGGGTGACACACTCTTAACATCCATACACCTTTGGAAATATGAATATGTGATAAAGGGCCTTCTCTCCATCCTTCCTCCTTCGGACAATGGGAATGCATAAAAGAGTAATAAGAAATAATAAAAACGATACAATAAACACGTAAATGATCGCTTACGTTATAATCACTTGAAAACCAATCAAGGATAATAAATAATCTCTCAAGTTGAGATATTGAAAATTGTTCACATTAAATTATATTCACACTTTGGCCCCAACAACAAATTCTTGCGTTGTGGTAATCTATAGCATAACTACAACAACAAATTGACCAAACTGGCAACGACGACGACGCCAACGAGTACAACATCATCGTCGTCAGTGTACGATGGTCCTGATGCTGTATGCTGACCGAATGAGCTGCCATAAGCCAGCCTCAGTTAGTCGTTGAGTAAGAGGCTTAGCAGAAGTATGTATGAGACTCATTCAAAATATTGGAGGATTAAGCACAGTGTTTTTGTTATCGGTAAATAGAAATTAGTATACCTCCACCATAGGATGGGAGTATACTAATTTCGTCATTTTGTTGTAACTCCTCGAAATATTCCTCCCACATAAAGTATATATATTTTTGATCGTCATGACATTTTAAGTCGATCTAGCCGTGTCCGTCCGTTCGTCTGTCTGTCGAAAGCACGCTTACTTTCGAAGAAGTAAAGCTAAACGCTTGAAATTTTGCAAGACTACTTCTTATTAGTGTAGGTCGGTTGGGATTGTAAATGGGCCATATCGGTCCATGTTTTGATATAGCTGCCATGTAAACCGATCTTGGGTCTTGATTTCTTGAGTCACTAGAGGGCGCAATTCTCACCCGATTTTGCATGAAGTGTTTTGTTATGATATCCAACAACTGTGCCAATAGCTGTCATATAAACCGATCTTGGGTCTTGACCTCTTGAGCCTCTAGAGGGCGCAATTCCTATCCGATTGGAATGAAATTTGCCAAGAGGGCGCAATTCTTATCCGATTTGAATGAATTTTTGCACGTAGTATTTTGTTATAATATCCAACAACTGTGCCAAGTATGGTTCAAATCGGTTCATAACCTGATATAGCTGTCATATAAACAGATCTGGGGACTTGACTTCTTGAGCTTCTAAGGAGCGCAATTCATATCCGATTTGGCTGAAATTTTGCAGGACGTATTTTATTCTTACTTTCAACAACTGTGTCAAATAAGGTTCAAATCGGTTCATAACCTTATATAGCTGCCATATAAACCGATCTGGGATCTTGACTTCTGGAGCCTCTAGAAGTCGCAATTGTTATCCGATTTGCCTGAAATTTTGTACGACGGAATCTTTCATGACCATCAACATACATGTTTATTATGGTCTGAATCGGTCTATAGCCTGATACAGCTCCCATATAAATCGACTCTCTCTAATTTACTCCTTGAGCACCCAAAGGGCGCAATTCTTATTTGAATTGGCTGACATTTTACATAGGTCTCCAACATATAATTTAATTGTGATCCAAACCGGACCATATCTTGATATCGCTCTAATAGCAGAGCAAATCTTTTCTTATATCCTTTTTTGCCTAAGAAGAGATGTCGGGAAAAGAACTCGACAAATGAGATCCATGATGGAGGGTATATAAGATTCGGCCCGGCCGAACTTAGCACGCTTTTACTTGTTAAAGATATTGGGTTGCCCAAAAAGTAATTGCGGATTTTTTAAAAGAAAGTAAATGCATTTTTAATTAAACTTAGAATAAACTTTAATCAAATATACTTTTTTTACACTTTTTTTCTAAGGCAAGCTAAAAGCAATAGCTGATAACTGAAATTAAGCAATTACAGAGTCACAAGCTGTGAAAAAATTTGTCAACGCCGACTATATGAAAAATCCGCAATTACTTTTTGGGCAACCCAATAAATTAGGCATTATGACATGCAATCTGAGCAGCTTTTTAATAAAAACGTAGGTGACACTATATCTTACAATCTAAAGAACTGAAGCTGGGCATATTGGTGAGTTTGAATGCAATTATAGCAGCTGTGGAGTTGCAGAAAAATATTCTATTCTTACAGTTGGTGGTTATAAATATCAATTCAGACACCCAGTCCTCCATAAAAACTGTGAAGAAATGACTCTTGAATTCAAAAATTGCCCTCGAAAGTTCCAAATTACCCTATTCTGATTTCTAATTTTATTTGCCCGTTAGGGTGAAAATCAGAATCTTTAGGTTCTCATTTCTTTGAGAACCTGTCTGATTTAGCGTATGTGAACATTCATAAGTTATTTGGTTTTTAAAAGCGATCTGAATGGTTCAACGGTAGGAACTAGAAGGCGTCTTCCTTCTTCAGTTCCTGTGGTATCACAGTGGACGAAAACGTCTAAGTGAGTCTAATGGCAGACTGCCACTTAAACCTAACCTAACTTACCTAGGGCGAAGATCATTATACCTTACACCACCACTGTGGTACAGGGTATTATAAGTTTGTGCATTCGCTTGCAAGAAGAGCTAGACCCATTGATAAGTATACCGATCGACTCAGAATCACTTTTTGATTTTATTTAGCCATGTCCGTCTGTGAGTTCATGTATTCTTGTAATCAAAGTGCAGGTCGTATTTGTTGTCCAATCATCACGAAATTTTGCACATGTCACTTTTTTGGCCCAAGAACCTAAGCCATTGATTTTGGTAAAAATCGGTTCAGATTTAGATATAGCTCCCATATAAACGTATCGCCTGATTTGCACTTAAATGGCAGTAGTAGCAAAAATTTTCAACCGATCTGCACAAAATTTGGCGCTGTTTTGTTACTGAACTTAACATATCTTCAAGGTTTCGTCAAAATCAAAATCAAAAATCAATTTTTTCTTTAGAAAAAAAGTGTAAAAAAAGTATATTTGATTAAAGTTCATTCTAAATTTTATTAAAAAAGCATTTACTTTCTTTTAAAAAATCTGCAATTACTTTTTGGGCAACCCAACATATGTATCGCCTGGTTTGAACTTAAATGGCTGTAGTAACAACAAATTTTGACCGATCTGCATAAAATTTGGTATTACTTATCCAAGCGTATATCCAAAATTTCAATACAATTGGCTAAGGTTTGATTATATAGCTGCTATATATATTTCCCGATTTACCCGATTTACCCGATTTACACTTATAAGGCCGCAATAAATAGTATTTTCAACCGATCTGCCCGAATTTATGAGGTTACTATAAGGGATCACACAAATTTTCGCTTAAATCGCACCACCCATCTCCGAGATCTGGCGTTTCTGAAAATTGGGGTAAGGGGGAGGGAACGTCCCCCCTTTAGAAATCAAAAAAATCAAAAAATGTAGTACCATATTGTCACCACGGGATCATTATGCACCATTTGCACAAACAAACACAAATTGATTTTTATATATAAGAAGACTAGCTGAGCCCAGCCCTCTTTACTGCGCCCGATAATGCTATGTTGGAGAAAAGTACTCCTAATTTGAAAATTTCTGCCTAATTTCAGTTGACCCGCCTAACACTTGGTCCCGCAGTTGGATATCAGATTCGCTTTCTACTCTCAAATACCTTTAATTTGATTCCCATATTGTATTGGGTTGCCCAAAAAGTAATTGCGGATTTTTTAAAAGAAAGTAAATGCATTTTTAATAAAACTTAGAATGAACTTTAATCAAATATACTTTTTTTACACTTTTTTTCTAAAGCAAGCTAAAAGTAACAGCTGATAACTGACAGAAGAAAGAATGCAATTACAGAGTCACAAGCTGTGAAAAAATTTGTCAACGCCGACTATATGAAAAATCCGCAATTACTTTTTGGGCAACCCAATAGTTCTATGTGCGGTATCTCTTTTTAGACAAACATAGAATATTGAAGAATCGGACTATAACTTGATATAGCTCCAATAGCAGAGCTATATCAAGTTATAGTCCGATTCGGACCATAAATGAATTCTGAACATTGTAGAAGTCATTGTGTAATATTTCAGTGCATTCGGATAAGAATTGCGCTTTGTAGGGGCTCAAGAAGCATAACCGGGAGATAGGTTTATATGGGAGCTGTATCAAGCTATTGATCGATTCAGACCATATTAGACACATATATTGAAGGTCATGAGAGAAGCAGTTGTACAAAATTTCAGCCAAATCGGATGAGAATTGCGCCCCCTAAAGGTTCAAGAAGTCAAAATCCCAGATCAGTTTATATGGCAGGTATATCAGGGTCTATATCGACTTACGCCATACTTAGCACAGTTATTGGAAGTCATAAAAAAACACCGCATGCAAAATTTCAGCCAAATCGGAAGAGAATTGTGATCTCAATTGGCTCAAGAAGTCAAGATCCAAGATCGGTTTATTTGACAGCTATACCAGATTATGAACCGATTTGCATCATACTTACCACAGTTGTTGAAAGTAATACCAAAACACTGAGTGCAAAATTTCAGCCAAATCGGACGAGTATTGCGCCCTCTAGAGGCTCAAGAAGTCAAGAGCCCAGATCGGTTTATATGGCAGCTATATCAAAATATGGACCGATTTAAACCATACTTATCGCAGTTGTTGGAAGCGATACCAAAACACTACTTGCAAAATTTTTCGATAAAATCGGATAAGAATTGCGCCCTCTAGAGGCTCAAGATCCAAGATCGGTTTATATGACAGCTATACCAGATTATGAACCGATTTGAGCCATATTTGGCACAGTTGTTGGATATCATAACAAAACACGTCGTGCTAAAATTCATTCCAATCGGATAAGAATTGCGCACTCTAGAGGCTCAAGAAGTCAAGACCCAAGATCGGTTTATATGGCAGCTATATCAGGTTATGGACCGATTTGAACCATACTTTGCACAGTTGTTGGATATCATAACAAAACATGTCGTGCAAAATTTCATTCCAATCGGATAAGAATTGCGCTTTCTAGAGGCTCAAGAAGTCAAGACCCAAGATCGGTTTATATGGCAGCTTTATCAAAACATGGACCGATACGGCCCATTTACAATACCAACCGACCTACACTAATAAAAAGTATTTGTGCAAAATTTGAAACGGCTAGCTTTACTCCTTCGGAAGTTAGCAGACAGACGGACGGACGGACATGGCTAGATCGACATAAAATGTCGCGACGATCAAGAATATATATACTTTATGGGGTCTCAGACGAATATTTCGAGTAGTTACTAACAGAATGACGAAATTAGTATACCCCCCATCCTATGGTGGAGGGTATAATAATACCGCAAACAACCGCAATTAAGTCATAATGAAGATAAATGTTGTATGATCAATTTTGACCACTCTGCCCTCTTTCTGTTAATGTTGGCTTCTCTAAATTAGCGCAATTTACTGGCTGGATCAATTGGAACAACTAACTGGCATCAACAGCCAGTAGATGGCGCCAGTAGATGTTTGTGCTATTACTCGCTTGGAGTGGCTTAACGCCTATAACATTGATCATCATGTGGCAGTTGTCTATAAATTACTATATGACTACGTATTAAATAGCCATCATATAATCTTTTTTTAAATGAAATTAAATTGCCATATTAAACGATTTTCTGTGGTAAAGAACTAATTTGCCAGTCCAGATATTTGGGTTGGCGATAGTTCTTACTATTAAACCATGTAAAACTTTTGAACAAAAGAGAGCTGCCCAGCAGCATGTCCTTTGGTCTTGTCTATCGATTTGCTAAAAATGGTTGCAACCTTAACGTTAAGGTTTGCAATTCCTCCTATCACGCTGAACATCGTAATTTTTGGTGTATGGCGGCCTACATTTATTTGTGTCCCCAGGCATTAAAAGGGTAGGTGTTGGGTAAAATATAGTGGCCTCCATCCGACTTTTACCATTTTTTACTGGTTTTTATACCCTCCACCATAGGATGGGGGGTATACTAATTTCGTCATTCTGTTTGTAACTACTCGAAATATTCGTCTGAGACCCCATAAAGTATATATATTCTTGATCGTCGTGAAATTTTATGTCGATCTAGCCATGTCTGTCCGTCCGTCCGTCTGTCTGTCGAAAGCACTCTAACTTCCGAAGGAGTAAAGCTAGCCGCTTGAAATTTTGCATAAATACTTTTTATTAGTGTAGGTTGGTTGGTATTGTAAATGGGCCATATCGGTTCATGTTTTGATATAGCTGCCATATAAACCGATCTTGGGTCTTGGCTTCCTTCTTGAGCCTCTAGAGTGCGCAATTCTTATCCGATTGGAATGAAATTTTGCATGACGTGGTTTGTTATGATATCCAATAACTATGGCAAGTACGGTCCTAATCGGTCCATAACCTGATATAGCTCCCCTATAAACCGATCTTGGGTCTTGACTTCTTGAGCCTCTAGAGGGCGCAATTCTCGTCCGATTTGAACGAAATTTTGAACATAGTGTTCTGATATCACTTTCAACAACTGTGCAAAGTATGGTCCTAATCGGTCCATAACCTGATATAGCTGCCATATAAACCGATCTTGGGTATTGACTTCTTGAACCTCTAGAGAGCGCAATTCTCATCCGATTTGGCACAAATTTTGTACAACGGCTCCTCCCATGGCCTTCAACATACGTGTGCAACATGGTCAGAATCGATCTAAAGCTTGATACTGCTCCCATATAAAACGATCTCCCCATTTCGCTTCTTGAGCCCCGAATCGGACTATAGCTTGATGTAGCTGCACCTCCGTCCTTATTCATTATACTTTGTTTGCCTAAAAACAGATACGCAAAGAACTCGACAGATGCGACCATGGTGGAGGGTATATAAGATTCGGCCCGGCCGAACTTTGCACGCTCTTACTTGTTTTTTCTAATGATGTGTTAATTTCTCTTTTGAGATGAGCTTAATGATGGAATGTTTGAAAGCCAGAGGAGATACACCACACCAACCATGATTTGACGCGTTTTGACCCCCTTGGTTCCCCTGCTCTGTTAGCAGGGCCACAGAGATATCCCAGAAAATTGTAGAGCAGAAAAGCTTGCCATCATAATGTCTGTAAGGACTTCTAACATCTAGGTAAGGTTTAAATAGGTCTATAACCTGTTGCAGAGCCCACATCAAGAAGCGATTCTTAGCGAAAAAAATTGCAATTTTGTTTATTTCCTCAGAAAATGCCGTAAAAATTTCTCATCAAAAAATCTTTTTCTTTGGTTATAAAGCAACCCACGGTTCATCCAACTCTTCCTCCTCATCAGCCTGCAACATCAACAAACCCCATAAAAATTTCTTACAATAAATGCATTCAATATTAGTTTGTATTGAATGAAAGCAACAATCACACTACGAGGGGTGAGACAACCACCACAGCAGAAGGTCCTCCTGCTGATCGGGCAACAACAAGAGCAATAATAACCAATCGTGGATATCAACAACATTTAGTTGAAATATATAAATTGTTGCAAATATGACCATGCTAAATGTGTTGCTAAAGACCATGGCAATGCAACAACCAAACCAATATCGAGATTTTCATACTGAAAAAAGGAAGGAAGGCTGGCAGGCCTAACAACCAACCAACAACAACGTAAACGATTTTCAGCCAGACAGGCAGACAAGGAAGACAGTTAAACCAGCCAGCCATCCAGCGAAGCAAAGTGGCCAACAACAAAGCATTCACTGGCGAAATTAAGTCAAGAGGAAAGGAGGGCATTGCAAATGTGGTCTTCAATTGAGACTGTGGAAAGCGGAAAGCTAAATCTCGGGCAAACAATCCAATGATAAACGGCATTAATTCATACAAATGAAATATCTTATTGTGCACCCTAACCACAGCAACAGCACCGGCAAATACAACAACAATGCCACAAAGAATGTAGCAGCAGCAGTTAAAGCAACAGAAAGGCATAACTGATGAGCGCTAAAAAGGCTCAGCATGAATGTTTTTCGATTTTGTTTTTTGGATTTTGTCGTTCAAAGCCAGCAACATTACATATTGGCTTAGGATGGCTAAGATGGCAACATATGGCTGCCATTGAATGAATGTTGGCAATGTTGCCGTGATGGCTGGATGGTTGGCTGGCTGATTGTTGCTGCTGCAGCAGTTGCTGCCCGTCGCTTATCATAATAATAATAACAATAATGTTAAAGTGGCAAAATGGCAAACTATGTGTAAAATGCATAAAATATATTTTAATAAATACATACAACAACAACAACAACAATTACAGCAACAGCGGCTGCTGCAAACAAACCAACAACAATGGGAGTCATGTTGCTGATCTTAAAAATTCATAAGCCTTGGTTGCGCATGCGCACCACTCTCCATGCCAACTTTGGAAGGAAGTCTGTTGAAGGCGATCTTGTTGCTGTTGTTTTTGCTGCCTGCTTTTGTTGATTTTAAGCTTTTACAAATAAACGAGAAGACATCATGCAATCGAAATTTCTTCATGCATGAAAAATATGCTTAAATTTGATCTGAGATAATTGTGCTGGTTAATCATTTGTTGTTGAGTGTGAAATCATATCATAATTGTTTCTTGTGAATATTTTGGAGATTTTACTTTGGTTGATCATTACAAGGAGATTTTCCTAGCAACTAAGTTTCAAAATTCTTTTATAAACTTCACAGAGAAAAATTTTAATAAAAATTCCCTACAAAGAAATTGAAATGGAATCTTCTTTAAAACTTAATTTTGATGATATTTTTTCTTAAAAAGTAAATTTCAATAAAAAAATTTTAAAAATTAAAAAATAAAAATTTGTGCAAAATGAAATAAAGGCAAAAATAAAAAAAAGTCTTATAAAAAAATTCAATTTGTGTTTGTTTTTCTGTTTGTTTGTTTGTTCCGTATAGCCTTAAAAACGGCTGAACCGATTACCTTGAAATGTTCATAGATTGTATAGGCTGGTCTGGAAGGAAACATAGGTAATATAATTTTTTGATATCGGGAGGGGGGCAGACCCTCCCCCTTACCCCGAAAGTACTTCCCAAAAATAAAAGTGTAGCAATCGGGAAAATATGAGATTCAAATGAAAGGTATTTAAGAGTAGAGTACGAATTTCATAATAAAAGTTGGGCCCAAGTAACTGGGGGGCGCCTCAGACCCAAAACCCCTTAAAATAGGTTTATTTGACGATCATGACAATATGGGACTCAAATAAAAGGTATTCGGGAGTAGATTACCAATATGGTCAGGAATAAGATATATGCTTTAAAATTTGTTGATATCAGAAGGTGTCGGACCCTCCCCGTTACCCCAAAAATACCAACCAAAATCATAAGTGGACCGATAAAGACAATATGGACATCAAATGAAAGGTATTGGAGAGTAGAATACGAATATAGACATAACAAGTAAAAGCGTGCGAAGTTCGACCGGGCCGAATCTTGTATTCCCTCCACCATGGATCGCATTTGTCGACCTCTTGCCACTGTATATCTTTTGAGGCAAACAATGTTATTGGAACAATATCAAGTTATGGTTCATTTCGGACCATAATTGAACTGAATATTGGAGACCATGGTAGAAGTCATTGTGAAATACTTCAGCGAAATCTAATGGGTTGCCCAAAAAGTAATTGCGGATTTTTTAAAAGAAAGTAAATGCATTTTTAATAAAACTCAGAATGAACTTTAATCAAATATACTTTTTTTACACTTTTTTTCTAAAGCGAGCTAAAAGTAACAGCTGATAACTGGCAGAAGAAAGAATGCAATTACAGAGTCACAAGCTGTGAAAAAATTTGTCAACGCCGACTATATGAAAAATCCGCAATTAATTTTTGGGCAACCCAATAGTAAGAATTGCGCCCTTTAGTGGCTGAAGAATTAAAATAGGAAGATCGGTTTATAGGGGAGCTGCATTAGGCTATACACCGTTTTATGCCATTTTCGACATGTATGTTAAAAGCCATGAGAAAAGCCGTTGTACAAAATTTCAGCCAAATCGGATAATAACTACGCCCTCTAGTGGTTCAAGAAGTCAAGACCCCAGATAGGTTTATGTGGCAGCTATATCAGGTTATGGACCGATTTGATTCATTCTTAATACAGTTGTTGGAAGTCAAAACAAAACACGTCATGCAATATTTCAGCCAAATCGAAAAGGAATTGCTCCCTCTGGTGGCTCAAGAAGTCAAGATCCCAGATCGGTTTATATGGCAGATCGGTTTATATGGGCAATATCAGGTTATCGACCGATTTCAACTATTCTTAGCAAAGTTGTTGAAAGTTATAACAAAACACCTCATATAAAATTTCACCCATATCGGATAGGAATTGCGCCCTCTAGACGCTCAAAAAGTCAAGACCCCAGATTGGTTTATATGACAGCTGTATCAGGTTATTGACCGATTTGAACCATACTCAGGATTTGAACCATATACAGCCAAATCTGATAAGAATTGTGCCCTCTAGCGGCTCAAGAAGTCAAGATCGAAGATCGGTTTATATGACAGCTATATCAGAAAATAGACCGATTGGGCCCATTTACAATCCCAATCGACCTACACCTATAAGAAGTATTTGTGCAAAATTTCAAGCGGATAGCTTTACTCCTTCAAAAGTTAGCGTGCTTTCGACAGACAGACGGACGGACGGACATGGCTAGATCGACATACAATGAAATGTCATGACGATCAAGCATATATATACTTTAAGGGGTCTCAGACAAATATTTCGAGTAGTTACAAACGGAATGACAAAATTAGTATACCCCCATCCTATAGTTGCGGGTATAAAAGCTTGTGCAAATGTGTAAAAAACTATGTCTATAAAATTTTGTAAATGAGGTAAAGACAAAAATAAAGTAAAATTATTTCGTGATTTTTCAAACATATTCCAGCTCGAAATCATATTCAATGCTTTCTATTCAAAAAATAGCAAAGAACTTATAAAAGTTAGGCATGTGTGTGCTGTTATTCAAAACACTCTGGCTGGCATGGTGGATCGCGATTTCTGAAATCTTTATAAGCAGCTTTGCCAAATTGATTAAGGTTCTCTACATACCCAACGATTATAGAGAACGGTGTAGAGCACACCTTTGTTTTAAACAGGGCTCAAAAAGTTGTCTTACTTTCCTCAGCGCAGTTAGAAAGCCTTACTTTTCACTATTCCGACATTAACTATTCATCAATGCTAAGAACAACAAACACAAACATTGTTTTAGTGTTTCCCTAACATCCCATTATGGAACAAATTGGAGGGAAACTAAATAACTTCTCACAATATCAATTGAGTGCTGCCGCGAAATGACATAGGAAATGCTCCAACGTCTCATCATCTTCCCCACATGCCCTACACATGCTATCATTTGCGCACCGATTTGGCGTAAGTGAGCTCGTAGTCCTATGTGTCCCGTTATGTTAAAAAAGTTATACTGATCTCCTTCTCTCTTCCTTTCAGCAATAGCCTAGCCCTCTCACCATCCGTATCACCTCTCGCCTTCTCTTATAATTGCTGTGTTTTATTTTAGTACTATATACCGCAAACCACGATTAATCGTTTTTTTTTATCTCCATGTTATAGATAACTATCCAGGACACCTTTTCACTGAAATTCTATCCAGGTCATCTGACTTGCACTATTAACCCGATGGAGTCTTTCATCAACCAAGGTCTGCCGCCTCAATATGCAACACATTGGTTCGACAACAACATCATAACTATAGTGCATCCCTACCCGACACCCAACTCTTTGGGGTCAGACCACCTCCCCAAAATTCTCACCATCGACCGACCACGCGACTTCATAACCTCTGAGCGCCGGACGTTTATCAATCAGAAGAAGGCCGATTGGGTTGGCTTCAGAGAGTATAACAATCGCCGCATCAATGAACTGCCACCCCCCTCGGATGTGCTAGTTGCTGGGAGGAAATTCTGAGACATCATTAACGCAACAGCCGCTCGCTTTATATCAGCCGGTCGAATACCCCAGGTGCGGCCCAATTTCCCGGCGCAGGCAGTGGTATTCGCAGACGTCCGAGATGGGATTCGTTGTATGTACCCCACTGAACCCAGAATCAGCGGCCTGAATCTGGAAATACACAGATTAGTCAACGAACATAGGCGGAATTTGTGGCTGGAACACTTTGAGCAGTGCACGGGTTTAGGCAAGCTGTGGTCTACTGTTAAGTCACTCTCGAACCCCGGTAGACGGGATGACAGGACCTCAGTCACTTTTGGCGACGTAACCGTGACGGATCCGAAGAGATGCGCCAGGTTGTTCAACCGTCAATTTATTGTGCATCCAGAGAGTGACAGGGAAGGAGGAGAGCCATTCGCCGTATTCGTTGTCTCCGAGCCGATGGACAGCCATCACAAATTACCGTGGGCATCCCTGGCGCCGGATCCCACTAACCCCAGAATCAGCGATCTGAATCTGGAAATAAACAGGGAAGTCAACGAACATAGGCGGAATTTGTCGCTGGAACACTTGGTGCAATGTAACATAAGCACCAGTTTAGGCAAGCTGTGGTCTTCTGTTAAGTTACTCTCGAACCCCGGTAGACGGGATGACAGCACCGCAGCCACTTTTGGCGACGTAACCGCGATTGATCCGAAGAGATGTGCCAGGTTGTTCAACTATCAATTTTTTGTGCATCCCGAAAGTGACAGGGCAAGTAGGAGAGCCTTTCGCCTCATTCGTGGTCTCCGAGCCGATGAACAACCATCACAATTAACCGTGCCCAAAGTTACGAATGTCATCCGTGGTGCCAAATCATTCAAGGCGTAGGGTCCCGACGGAATCTCTACATTGATGCTGAAGAATCTGGATTTACCTGAAGTTGAGTACCTTACTTCTGTCCTCAACCTGTCTTTGAACACTCTTATAGTTCCCGATGTCTGGAAAATGGGCAGAGTGATCCAGCTACTGAAGCCTGGAAAGGACCCGGAGTCGTACAGACCGATCTCTCTTCTCTTACCAGTAGCAAAGACGCTTGAGGCATTACTCCTCCCGAGCCTCGTAGGAGAATTTCCATTCGCTTGCATGCCATCACCGCACACATTTGCCGTAGCTTCAATTAGCCCAGGCCAAGTAATAGAACGGTCCTTGTGGCACTGGACCTATCGAAGGTATTCGACACGGTCAGCCATGCCAAACTGTTTGAGGACATCGTCAACACGTCCTTCCAGTCAGGCCTGAAACGCTGGGTCGCGAATTATGTGTGGTAGCCAGTCATTTGTGAAATTTAGGGATAAGAAGTCGAAGCACCGTATCCCCCCCCCAAGGCGGTGTGATATCTCCGCTACGGTTTAACCTCTATCTATCCTCCATTCAACCCCCTCCGTATCATATGCGGACGATTGTACGGTCATGGCATCAGGGCCCCCACCCATTGTTGACATCTGCGATAGATTCTATTACAACGAACTTGCCTCATATTTCGCTGCAAGAAATTTGAAGAAATCTGCCACCAAATTTTCAGCCACATTGTTTACTACAAATTCGCGTGAGGTGAATACCGAGCTGACTGTGATGATCGATGGAGATATGATTCCGATCATCAAGTGTCCCAAAATACTTGGCCTAAGTTTTGACAGCTTTTACACATTCTCCCCACATGCCACAGCAACTTGCGATAAAGTCAAAAGTAGAAACAAGGTCCTCAAGTCACTTTGTGGCAGCACTTGGGAAATCTGGTATGGCATCTTAACCTCCATTAACGCATTTTATAAAATATTTAATAAATCGTTTCTCAATATTCAAAAATGTTGTCGCCTTGAATTCTTTAAACTGCAGAGTCCGCTTCAGTAGATACACAAAACCGACCTCACTTGATATATGCATGATTACAATTGGAGAATGATCATAATTTCGACTACAATGGGCAATAAATGCCTATTCTATGGTCTAAATAGCCTTAGTTGAGAGATCGGTCTTTTAATTAAGTCTGATCCAAAACATATTGGGCAGGGATGCCAAAAGGTTCTAAACAACTCATTGTTCCATTTAGTTTTGGTAATGGAATGAAAATTGAGTCTTTTAGGAGCCTACGATATTTAATCACAACTCAGATTTACAACAAAATACCCAGGGCTACTAATATACAAACATTGTATAAATGCCTTGGTAATATATTCACTTCTACACCCGACGAAATTAACCAATGACCAACAACAATGCATTGTGTTTTTTTTTTGCACTATGCCTGGGAGGCATGAAATATGTACTCCGACAATAATGAAACCATTAACAGCAACGGGAGAGTCAACAGCCAGCCATCCAGCCGAGTGGTGGAGGTGCTGGGCTTTAATTCGCTTCTAACAACAGCCACGGCGACAGCACTCATAAATGAGGAAACAATTTAATTTGTTCACTGTATGACTAACAACAATTTATGCTAATGTGATTGCAACAACAACGATAAGAGCAGCAACAACAACAAACACGTTGTCTAGCACACTCTGCAGTAATTTTGTTGTTGTTAAGAGGGACCATGTTTGTTGGGTGGGGGCGAGTGGTAGAAAGGTGTAGAAAATTGCTAGCCTAATGAAGAGAGCCATTCAGAGATTGCTTGGGTCTTGGCATTCTCTTACATTTCCCCACACCATCTCCAACCACAAGATGGTGAGTGAATGCAATGCAACGCATTGTTACTTTTTAATGGGCACCTTGTTTTGTTGTTTTTGTTTTTGAGGGGAGAAAGAAAGCGGGGTATTTGTTGTCTTCAGTAAATATTTACGCTAAACATGCATGGCTTCATTACTACTACTTCTACGTCTTCTTTGTTTGCTTGTGCATTTGTATTCATTCATTCATCGGAGCTTTACGAGTCGTTTGTATTTAATGATAATTGGTTAAGTGTGAAGCGGAAAATGTCCATAAACTACATTTAAACAATGTGTGTGAGGTGAAGAGAGGTGAAAGGATCTTTGTTTGATTCTGTTACTGAGAGCAATGTCATTGATTCAAACCATTTTATTAATCTCCTGTTTCAACTAATCAAAATTAAAAAGAAAATGCTTCCACTAAATATAAAATAACATTTTCTTTGGAAAAAGAAATGAAAGAGACTAAGAGTATTAAATGGTATTCTATAAGGCCCAGTATGGACTTTAAGCTAAAATTTCGGTAACAGGGTGAGAAAAAACTTGTATTCTTTTGCTGACAAAGTACACATTTATAAAAATTAAGTGTGATTTTGTAGAAATAAATCTATTACGAGGTGCAAAAAATTATCAAAGCAATTGTTTTCGTGCTATTAAACAAAAAAAATATCGAATACTTTTGATGTCACCGTGTAACACAGAGCAAACCAAAAATGTCGGAAAGGTTATGTATGTAAATGCATTTCTTATGGCAACGAATATTTCGTTTGAGGTGCATACCACCCTTAAGGCGAAAGCCACAATTTAAAAGGGGTATTTATCGGCATTTTTTAACAATCTGGAAAGAAAAAATTAAAAGCTAACGAAATAAGGCAGTGCATACCAACCTTTTAGGGTGATTAGAAAAACATTTCTGATTTCAAGGCCGAATGAAGTACATTTCTCCAAGTCTCCGTCTCGATGCTGCTTTTCCAATTTCTAACAATGAAAGAGAGGTGTATTCCTCCACCCAATCTTCGAAGGTCCTGTTCTGATTGATTGCATATTAGAAGACTGAGTGGCATTTCAGTTGGAACCCCTTCCAAAATCCGCGGCATTACTGAGACAATTGAATACTCGTAATCGTGAGAAATGATTTTTGTTCTAGCTGGGAGTAGAACCCAAGAGAACTATTAGAAAAGAATTTATTCAATTAATAACAGATTTAAAGTAATTTTTTTCATTTGTTCATTTAAATTTCTACCAAGTTTATGGATGTCATAGTAATTATTTTTACAATTGCCTTACAGCTGTTTTGACCTCTCTCACTCGTTCTCTCCCTCTCTCTTCTTGTCTCATGGATAGCATGCCTAAATGAATATTTACTGTTTGGCCTAAATTGAACACATCCTTGACGTCCGTTGTAAGATCTCGCATAATATTTCCTCTTTGTTACCCACTAAACTCATCCAACAAGTCCTCAGTCAGCCACATGGTCAAAGTGTCGATGTGTTGGCATTGGATGTTAAACATGTTAAATATTTAACAAATTAATGTTGTAATAAATATTTTTTTATTCATTCTCCAAGAACCGACATGGTGGCGTGGCTTAAACGGGTAACATAACAAACCAACTGGAATGGTCGTATATGCAACTACCAGGTTGAATGAATGGCTAGCTAGCTGGTACAACCTACCCAATCCTTGAAGAAACCCTAAAAAAAAAAACTTAATTCCCATATAACGGGAGGCGAGCAAGCAAGCAATCGAGCTTGATTGAGACAACACAAGAGAGTGTTATATATGTGATGGTATGTGTGTTTGCATGTGTATGCAGGACAGGCTCTCGCACAAAATTCATGTGGGCCCCCAATCGAGTCATGGTGTCAGACTGTAATGGGCCATCGAAACTTAATGTTGTTGGCTGCTAGGATATGCAGAGAAGGGAGTGCAGACAGGTGCAAGAAGATAGGTAACAGTCATTTCAACAATTTTAGCATATGAGTCGCTTGCTCTCTGCTGTCGTTGTTGTTTTCCAGGAACAAATGTTGTTTTGCATTTTAATTCCAACACTTAAATGAAGACCTGCCGTGCGTCGGACATTGTGCGTTTATTATCGCAGTGATGATGTCGATGTGGTACCCTACAGAAGGTACATAACATACATGCGATATTAAAAACTATGAAATACCTACATAACAAAACAAACACTCAAAATTCAAATCAATAAAATTGAGTAAAATAAAATAAAATAAAATAAAATAAAATAAAATAAAATAAAATAAAATAAAATAAAATAAAATAAAATAAAATAAAATAAAATAAAATAAAATAAAATAAAATAAAATAAAATAAAATAAAATAAAATAAAATAAAATAAAATAAAATAAAATAAAATAAAATAAAATAAAATAAAATAAAATAAAATAAAATAAAATAAAATAAAATAAAATAAAATAAAATAAAATAAAATAAAATAAAATAAAATAAAATAAAATAAAATAAAATAAAATAAAATAAAATAAAATAAAATAAAATAAAATAAAATGAAATAAAATTAAATTAAATTAAATTAAATTAAATTAAATTAAATTAAATTAAATTAAATTAAATTAAATTAAATTAAATAAAATAAAATAAAATAAAATAAAATAAAATAAAATAAAATAAAATAAAATAAAATAAAATAAAATAAAATAAAATAAAATAAAATAAAATAAAATAAAATAAAATAAAATAAAATAAAATAAAAT
Organism: Stomoxys calcitrans; assembly: GCF_963082655.1. NCBI lineage: Eukaryota > Metazoa > Arthropoda > Insecta > Diptera > Muscidae > Stomoxys > Stomoxys calcitrans. The sequence goes on from NC_081553.1 coordinate 17,637,620, forward strand.
AAAATAAAATAAAATAAAAAATAATATAAAATAAAATAAAATATAAAATAATATAAAATAAAATAAAAAATAAAATAAAAAAATAAATTTTAAAAAATGAATATAAAATATATTATTATATATAATTAAATAACAAACATTCTATCGATAAACTTAAAATATCTGTACTTCCTTAAACATTTTGCAAAAGGTTAACTTCAAAGCAGTCGCCTAAATAAACATTTAAGCCAAGAGTGCCCCTGCTAGCTTTTGTAACTTAAATTCTTTTTTATGTGATTTCAATTAATGGGACTAGATGGAACTCTAGCTTCCTCTAATGGTAGGGCATCGAAATGTATTTTCTAACTAAACCACCATTAACTGGTTCTTTTTCCTTTTTATTACCATGGTGTCCCAAAGGACGGGAGTGATCGCCGAATGATCTCACATTTTGGAGTGAGCTATACATTGAAGCTAAACCCATCTGGTCACATCCTAAAGTTGTACTCGTAATCCATTAACAAGTCCCAAGCTCTTATAAAATACTATAAATCTAACCACTTTCAACAGACTCCAGACCCTCGAATGCATGGATTTCATCTTGGGCGCATTTTTGGACGTTGGGGAACGCGGAAATATAGAACAGTTTGCTGAATTGGATAAGGATAATGAATAAGAGGATCACGGCGGGGAAAGGGAACCCGTTCTTAGGGTGGCTCCACGAGGTTGGAGTAATTCCACCATTATTGTGGTTCCTGGTGTGTGAGGAGTATTTCTGTTCACGGTATCAACCGCAGTATTCCTGTTCACGGTATTAAAGGTACTGGATGATGCTCTCGAATGTACAGTATCCTGGGCTGAGGGCTGTGGATTGACCGTAAATTCTAAAAAGACGGCCTCAGAAACACACATGTATACAAGATAGTGAAATTACGTTACTTTGGCGGGCTTCCAGACAGTGGAAGACATCGCTGATATAAGATTGAATGCACTAGTGCCTACTCTAGATGATTAGCAGAAAGGACAGCTTAGGTTCAGGGAAATCAATGTATGCATGAAGGAGCATTTCCAGCGACTCGCGCCTATGGAGGTCATGGGATGTGCGCCACGGATATAGACAGACTCGTGTTAGTATGTATGTAAACAATCGGAGAAAGAACGATAATTGAGTTCTGCAGTCAGTCGTTCTCTGTGTGTCGTGTTGCAAGCATCTAAGTTAATCTCGCTAGCTTATGTTGTGCCATTATTTTAACTTTTCATTACTTTATAAGTTTTCTAATATTAATTACATATGAACACCTGAGTTAATTACATAATAAAGTTTTAATTCGTTTGGCAGTGCGAAAGTTAGGAAGTTCTTCATTTTCCTGCTGCATATATGTACATGCAGTTGGATTATAAAAGCAGAACGGTACCGTGTGTGGTATCCACTGCCTCGAACTCAACATCGACGTCTTTTTCCTGGAGTGAGTAATAAGTTCAGCATTTTTCAAGCAGAATTCTGGGAATTAGCAAATGCAGCAGAGATCATTCTGTATATGGGTAAGGACCGCTTTCATCACTTATCGCTATCTCTGGCATGAGTTTTAGACCGAAGGTGTTGGACCACTGACGAGATGGTATACAGCGTTCGAACGAACACAATAACACGACTATGCTGAGTACGAGGACATAAAGGCATACGGGAAAATGAAAACGCCAATACGCTTGGGAGATTAGGCCAAATTTCTTCTTTTGAAAAATTTAAAATGACTGTATGTCCTTAATACTGAGAAAAGTGAATGTTAAATGCAAAACGGTACCGTCTGTGGTATCCACTGCGTCGAGATCACCATCGGCGTCTTTCTTCTGGAATGAGTAATAAGTGCAGCATCTTTCTGACAGAATTCTAGGCAATAGCAAAATGCAGGTAGCGGCAGCACTTAAGGCTGCCACTGGCATGAGTTTTGGATACAGGGTGTAGGACCACTGACGAGATATACAAGAACCATAACTTGAATCTATGCTGGGTAACGGAGCATTAAGACATACCGGAAAACGAGAATTCCAATATGTTTGCGAGACCAGGGTCAAATTTCTACTATTGAAAAACTTAAAATGAGTGTATGTCCTTAATATCACAAAGGTGAAAATATGTTCAGTTCAGCTGGCAGAGTTTTATGAATCCTCCACCATAAAGAGACTTTGTCAGTTTCTCATCGATTTTGGCTTCTCCTTATCGGCAGAGAAGAATAAGTAAGGAAAATAATTTTAAAGTTGACATGGATAGACAATGAGTATGGGTGTACGAGTTTACATGAATTATTCATAGCCGGTTTCTATTTATTCTTGATCCTTTGAGTTGAAATATTGAATACATAAAAATCCCATGTAGTTAAAGTGCATGAAAAAAATCTAAATCTTTTAGAATTTACCTTTTCAATCAACATTAAATTATTGAAGTGCAAATACAAGTCGCTTCACCCAACATATTCCTTTGCCACTATTCTTTTTTACTTCCCTTTCTTTCCCTATCCCTAGGCAGTCCATCAACAGCCATGCATGCTATGTGTTCGCATCTGTGTGTGCTTCTGCTGAAAGTGTTGTATTTTAAAGCGTTCGTTGTCTTGTTCTTTGTGGCTAATAACTGCTTTTTAATGAATAAATCACCGAATGATTAAAATCTCTTAATAACATTCATTTAATGATATGACTTTTAACGATATCTTAACGTTTTACGACAACCGTTGCCGTCGCCTTTGTCGACGACACACGCACACACACGACTCAACGAGTCATAATTTTCAAGCTGCGAGAATGCAGGCAATCTGCATTGCGTTCGTACGTTTGCGTGCGTTTTTCTGCGAATAAAATGAATTTTTTCTCTGTTTATTCTTTCTTCCTACCAGGATGTCTGATTAGTGTTTTTAACGCACAGCACACTCAAAAAATGCAAAAAGTTCAAATGAGGGGGCAATTGCGTTTTATTGACATGCCATTGTACGGAAAGGAGGAAAAAGTGGACAAAGAAGGTTTTGGAGTTGGTTATGTCATTGTAGGAAGAACGGAATTGTTTCGATTTCATATAATCATGTTAGTAAACATCTTAGGGGTTATTAAAAATAAAAAATATTTGAATCCAAAAGTATTTGTTGACATTTATCCTACTTATAAAATCTTCGAGTGAGGTAATGAGCGCAAGTACACGAAAGTGGAACGTGAGCAAGTTTGACACCTCGAAACTCCTTGCAGAAATTGACCGGCAAGCCCAGCGGTCAGAGCATGCACTAGACGCTCTGTCGACAGTCGGACCAGTGATGGGTAACATATAGAGCGGATGGAAAAAATCCATGCCAAGACTCAAAAGGCCAAAGGGAAGTATAACCGCAGTACACTGGTGGAATGGTGCTCTATATGCTCTATACAAGGAGGCAAAAAGTTACTCGCTATCCCAATAGATAGGAGCAAGAAAGAAAAGTGGGAGGAATTAAGAGAAGACATTAACCGTAATCCTTGGGGCCTCGGATACAAAATTGTGATGGAAAAATTCGGCACCCGGAGTCCAACAGCGGTGAGGGACGGAAGAACAATGGAAAATATAGTCCACACACACTTCCCCCGACACCACCGTGGAGGATATGAGGTTTATGAGAAGCCCACTTACAAAATACCCCCGTCTACCATAGAGGAGCTGAGGAATGAAGCCGGCAGCCTTAATAGCCCACGGTTCCGAATGAATACCGGCCGTCACTAGTCCGATAGCTGAAAACAGACCGAAATTTCTTTGAAGAATGTTTAACCGCTGGCTATTTGGAGGTGTGGAAGAGATAAAAGCTGGTGCTTATAAGCAAGGGTAAAGGTGATCCTACAGCCCCATCCTCTTATAGGCCACTCTGTATGATAGATACAGCCGGCAAGCTTTTGGAGCGACTTATAAAGCCATGGCTCCAGGACGCCATCATTGTGGGTTGTGGACTCTCAATGAGGCTCATGGCTTCCGGGTAGGATTGTCCATGATCGGAGCTCTCAAAGATATGGGGAAGATAGTAGAGGCAGCTAGTTTAAGGAACCACTATTCTAGGCCGATTGTCCACTTAGCCACACTGGATGTAAAGAACGCATTCAATAGCTTCAGGGGGTCTGAGGTTTTCCAAGCACTCAGAAAAGACTTTCATATACCGGCGGGTCTGATGAAAATAATGAGAAGTAACTTGAATGGCAGGTACTTATCTATAACCCTCAGGATGGAACCAGTGAATAAGAGGTCACATCAGAAGCGACTCAAGGCTCCATGCTTCCATACTTCGAATGGATCTTTGGAATGCTAGTTATGATGGAATACTGGGCCTAGAAATGCCAGACCGAACCTTTCTAGTAGGATATGCTGACGACATCGCTGCAGTCATCACGGAAAGCGACAAGGAATGTGCAGAGCTACAGGCCATAGTATGCGCCAGGCTCTATACCGCGAATTGCAACATCCACAGAGGACAGGGTCAGATTTAAACTATTCATACACGGGCCATACGAGAGGAGAATTTCCAAAGATGGCAACAAAGATGGACGAATGAGAGCGGAGCCAAGTGGACTAATAAACGATGTACGGATGTGAAGAGATAGCAAGGTCAGTGACATGAACTACTACATCATACAGATGTTGACATGCCATGGTTACTTCCGGAAATAGCAGCATAGAATTGGCAAATACTTCGCTAGCAAGTGCATTTATTAGGTGGAGCTAGAAATTGCAGACGTTGGGGAACACACATTCTTCCACTGCGACCGCTGGGTTGAAGGCGCTGGGAATTGGAAAAAGCTATTTGGGACGTTTCGCCTGAGACAATAGTCCAGAGGATGCTCTGGAACACAAGCAGATCTGAGAAGCGGTGATGAGATACGCCGATCAAGTAATGCGCAGGAAGAAGATAGACCTGGATACAGCTGTGTAGAGTATGAATGTGTCCAGACACAACGAAAGTTGTATGGATAATCACCAGATATGAGGTCCAATTCAAAGTAATGCGAGGTGGTACTAATCTCCAGGGGAGACTCAGGGTGGGTTTTTAGCCGGTAGTCCAGCATAAGACGAGAGACGTAGTCGTCACATTCGTAAAGCGTTTTCCCATTTTAAACCGCAAAAAAAAAAAACATGTGCAAGCTCCCTCTCGTCATCATCGAGACTACTTCTGCAGTTATAATTATGAGAGCTTGTTTTCTATATGATTGGTCTATTGCCATTGCTCGTCTTAAACTCCCTTTGGGTGAAAGCCTGCCTGCTTTCGCCAAAAGGAAGTTTCGTACATAATTCATTTTTGTCACAGAGTACTGTCAATCCGTCATACCATTCCTTCTATAGAACATTCAACGTTGATATCGTCAAAACTATCCCCAAGAGGACAAATGGAGTTTACTTTCTTTTCGTTTTTCTTTTATCAAGTTTAAATTTTCTTCAAAAAGTTGGCTCAACAACTACTTGCCAGCCGATTTTTTAATAAAGATTATCAAAAAACAGTTCGAATTATGAAAGGAAGTCCTTTGCAAATAAAACATTGACCTCATCAGATTATTGAAGGAGATACAATCATTTTAAGTTATTTTTTTACTGGATGAATTGCCCATGGAGAACACACACGTACAACATATCTCCTGCGGAAACTGTTCGAATGATAGGCGAAGGTTCTATGGAAAGAAACAAAACTTGATTAGATTATTAAAGGCGATACAACCATTTTAAGTTATTTGTTCCTGAATGGAACGCCCTTGCTGAAAAACGCCTTAGAACAATGGTTCGCTCCTGCTTAAGTGTCCTTTCTGTGTGTACAACTGGGCGTCCAAATATATGAATCTTCAAAGTTAAAAGTGTTAAAGGTATGTGTCTCCCTAAATTGGACGATCTCAACCTATCAATATATTCCACAACAGTTACTTTACCAAAAATACCTAGATAAGAGAAGAATTTCCTCGCCGTGATGTAGAGCTGTGCTTCTGTAGAACCATACACGTACTAGAATTTTTGGCTGAATATCGATTGATATTTCTCCTATCGATACTATCGCCAAAGTTCCACTATTGGCAAAACTGAACAAAAATTTTGAGATTCCACCGTAAAGGTATCCCAATTCCACATTTTTTAATCGTCCTTCTTATTAAATCTGTTAAGAAAGTTCAAAGCGCTCTTCTTCCATTTTATGGTCAATTTTATGGACCCACTGAAGCGGCTATTCGGGCTATTGAGACAAATTTTTTGCCCAAATTTACATTTTTGGACACTAAACCACCAACACGCTTACGTAGAGTGCGAACTGAGGAAAATATCGCAGCTGTATCGGCCAGTGTTAATGATGATCATCAATTATCGATTCGTCGGCTTTCGCAGTAATTGGGCTTCTGTTACTCAATAACTTGAAAAATTTTGCGAAAGGATTTAGGTGTGAAGCCTTTAAAAACACAGATGGTGCAAGAATTGAAGCCGAATGACCTACAGCAACGCAGAGTTTTGGGTGAATGGGCTCTTGAAAAGTTGGCTGAAGATCCACTTTTTTCGCGAAAAATTGTGTTCAGCAACAAAGCTCATTTTTGGCTCAATGGGTACCTAAATAAGCAGAATTGTCGATTGTGGAGTGAAGATCAGCAAGAAGCATTGCAAGAGCTACCAATGCATCCAGAAAAAGTCACAGTTTGATGCGGTTTATGGGCTGGTGGCATCATTGGATTGTACTTCTTCAAAGATGATGCGAATCGTAATGTAACTGTGAACGGTGAGCGCTATGGTGAGATGATATCCAACGGTCAACATTTGCATGAAATTATCTTCAAACATTAAATTTTATGGACTGTACTATGTTTTATGTTTTTTCTTGAAAACCTTTCCTGTAGCTCTTAAAAAAATCACCCTTTATCTGATTGGAAATTAATGATAGTATTGATACTATCGATATTTATTATTGGAAATATCGAATCGACAGTTTGCTACCTCTAACATGTACAGAACAAATGATCGATCGTCTTATCCTTATTTAGACTACTAATACGGTAATAATTGTACGGGCTTTCCATGTGAGCAACTAGTCGCGCATTGTCCGGTTTTTCCTTGCGTTACTTTACTCAGTGATCGTATTATGAAAGTAAACAGTGGTTCTTTCGTCAATCCATCACTAGATTATTAATGGAGATACAGCCATTTTAATTTATTTGTTCCTTATTCGAATAGTATCCTAGTCGAAGAACACACAGTTCAAAAGAATGGCCCCGGAGGACCATTGGTCCGTTCTGCGAGTTCACACATATATCTTTGAGTGGAGGATATCATTCTTTACTCTCACAATACCATCCCAAGGAGAACTCTTAGAGTTAGAGTTTTGGCAAGATTACCTTAATCGGAGAAGTATCTCTTCTCCACTATGGAGAGCTGTGCTCCTGCAGACCCGGACAAGAACGCAGCAAGTGATTGAACACTCATTTTCATCGAGCCTATGTTCTAAAGTTATAGTTATTCGCTCCCATGTTTTGCTTCCGTTAGATAACTCAGTAATCTCTTAATGGAAGTAAGATATTGTCTATCGTCATCACTGGCCAGACTTCTAATGATCCAAGTTATCCTTCTTCCACCTAAGGCCAAGTTCTTAGTCGCAAATCCCCTGAAAAAATATTTTCGCAAATTTTTCAAAGGAGCTTCAAACATTTTAAGTTATTCATTTGCAGCATTATTTCACCCAAAGGGGAGTGGGTCAAGCTAATGACAATGAAAATGAATATTACCAGAAATTGAAGGATTTTAAATGATTACGGGAAATAAATTGTCAGACAACAGATGCACTTGATTTGGTTGTTTCTCGTACGAGACGAGCTCAATGATCGAAGACTTTTTTTTTGAAAAGGAAAGCCAGAGCGTTTCTCATTCATCGGCCATATTAGGTGTGTAGGCTTCAAGGGCCGTACGTTGGTATGTTGCACTTATAGCGATCTATGATATAAATACCACATTAACCACGCTCGACAACCCTGCCTGTTAGCTGTAATTTTCCCAATGCATGTGTTTTTGAGTAATGTCAGATTTTTTGTCTACACAATTACACTACTCCCATGGCATACACATGATTCTATGCATCTGTTGGAAGTTCTATTGATGGCTTCGAACGCTAGACAATGGCAACGGCTCTCGTTGTTGGTCCATGTGTTCAAGTTCAAAAAATCTCCGATCGTTGAGCTCGTCTGGAAAGAGAAACAAACAAAATTTGTAAGTTATTGTTTCTTAATTAAATGTCCTTGGGAAAGAATATACCTTGACCTAATTGAGAGATGGGAATCCAAATTTCGTTATCTTATATAACCGAGTACCAGTTCCGTTCTCCCCTAGTTCTTCTTCAGACCATTACTCGTTAACAATTTCGGTAATCTCCGTACTGATCTTTAGATCATCTCACTAATGGGAGATAGAATTGCCTCGAACTAGCAACACTTACTTGAGCCCCTTCCTTGTTGTTTACCCCATTTTACATCATGCTTTTGTGCTATTCACCTCCCACTTACTGTTGTCTTCCACACTGACCTTGTCCAATCCATGTTGGGCTAAACTTCAAACATTTAAGGAACACAATTCTGATTCCCAATCAATTGTCATCCTCATATAAGGGTAAATACCAAAGACCTTGTTTGTGGGACATTGATTGTTGGACTCTGGACTTTGAACCTGAACCCTAAGGGAAGCATTTTCTAAAAATAGCTTTCAAGTACTTTTACGGATTTCTCATTTTGGGTGTAGAACATTTCCAAGTTACAGACATAGAGCTGTTGATTTAATAAAGTCTTCAAGGAAATACTTAAAAAAAAAAAATGCAAAAAAGAAGCAAAAGAAAATGCAAGAAACTTGTGGATGGATTTTGATTTGTTTTCGATTGGATTTGAAGACCTCTTAAGGTGTGCTTAAGCCGAGTATGAGCTTAAATGAATGTCTGTCCGCCAGCTGTCTATTTAAGTGTCTATCTGTCTGTCTTTCTGGGGAAACGTTCATACTATGCCACTGGCCGAGTGTCTGTCTACCTGTCTGTCCTTAGATTTGAACGTCCGTCCTTCGCGTCTATTTGTCTGGGGGGATCATTTAGCGTTCGAATATTTACTTTGTTTTATGATTATTTGCATATTTGCAATTTAATTCTTCCACTTGGCAATTGCACAGTTGCATACAAAGCAACATAATCAGATAGGTATCAGATGTCGGAACGCATAGCCCCCATATATGAGTGCACAGTGGACGGTGCCTTGCAACACCCGCGCTCGGCTTCAGCTGCAGACGCACTTAAAACAAAATTTATATGCGATTATATGTAGAGCCAGCCGCCAACCAGACATACAGACAGACAGACAGACAAACCTGCATAGGGTCTGGCGGCTATGATGAGCTTGACTTGACTTTTGCCTCTTAGAATTTGAAGTAAATATTCCAAACACGCAAACGCATAATGCAAACCTATTAGGCATAATCACAGTCAATTACATAAACGTTTCATGAAAACGAAACGAAACAAAAAAATATGCTGTGGAGGCAGCAGAAACAAAGACTGCTAAAGAAAGGAGTTTTGGCCGCATTAAAATACTGCGAAAATTGGCCGGCCACCTTCACCATATGTGTTGGCATCTATCTGCGTGTGGTGCATGGCGGCTACCTATGCTATGTGGGCTATGCGGGAGTTAAATATAAATTGGCTATTAATAAGGCTAAGTTAGCACTTGACCTAATCGTAATGGATTGCTAGAACGTGAGCGAATTGACTACGCTACATTTGCTTAATTCTCAGAAGTTTTAACAATTCCAAGATGTTAAAGAGAGGTTTTGTAGAACCTTGGTCACCACTTGGGGCATTAGTAAAATGCTACTTTCTTTCATTGGAATTCAAAGCGGTATTTACTCCCAAGGCCGGTCTTTACAACTGATCAAGCTTGAATTGAGGAAAGGCAGACAGAGAGTAATTTTAGAGGAACTCTAACATGCATATATCAACCACAGGTTTGTTGATACACAGGGATTTTACCCTGGATTCTGTTTCCTAAAGTGGAATCGATAGTAGCCGTTAGTTTTTAGCGTAAAGTGCGTAAAGGAATTTGGAAAATAGGACCACAAATTAAAATTTGGCAGGCCGAACAATTTTTTGAAATGCGGAGATAATCAACTTTAGGGGCCTGCAAACAGGCGCTCGGACCACATATGGTCTTGAAATTTTGCGCATGATCTCGATAACACATCAGCTTTAACTATTTTAAATTTCAAGAATTATCTTTATTCGTTCTCAAATGAAAAATTTCAACTATTTTTTCAGTTCTATCCCACTGTGCGCCGTTAAATTCCCTATTGTTAATGTAAGAATTGGAAGGTTTTAGTCAACTTTACATACCAAATTTCAGTTAAACCTGGCCAAAATTCTGATTTCACGGGGCTAAATAAGTCAAATTTGGGGTGCTTTTGCATTATACGAAATGACCTCAAAAAAGAAATGCACCCCAAATTATGCAAATCCACCCCAAAAATAAATGCAATTTGTGCCCCAATATTAATTAGGGGTTAATGACAGAAAGCACCACACCCAAACATTGCTTAAAACAAGTAAAAAGGCGTTAAGTATGGCCGGGCCGAACTTTGGATAACCACCACCTCGGGTATATACGAAAAACACCTTTCATCAAAATCCGGTGAAAAATGTATACCTTATGCCCCATAGCAGTTGGATCAAAATCTGTTCCGATGTGGACCAAATACCAATAATTACAAGTCATTGTTCGATTGTGTATAACAAAATATTTTTAGTAGCTTTATATAAAAAAAAACCGGTCTGAATCATATAAGACACGGAAGTCAATGTGTCAAATTTCAGTGAAATCGGATTATAAATGCGCCTTTTATGGGGCCAAGACTTTAAATCGAGATATCGGTCTATGTGGTAGATATGTTCAAATCTGGACCGATTTGGGCCAAATTTCAGAAAAATGTCGAAAAGCATAACACAACTCCATGTCCCAAATTTCAGCGAAATCGGATAATAAATGCACCTTTTATGGGGCCAAAACCTTAAATCAAGAGATCTGCCTATATGGTAGCTATATCCAAATATGGACCGATTTGGGCCAAGTTGCAGAAAATTGTCGAAAAGTTTAGCACAACTCACCATCTCAAATTTCAGCGAAATCGGACAATAAGTGCGTCTTTTATGGGCCTAAAACTTTAAATCGAGAGATCGGTCTATATGGCAGCTACATTCTAATCTGGACCGATCTGGGCCAAATTCAAAAACGATGTCGAAGGGCCTAACGCTCTGTCTCAAATTTCGGCGACAAATTCGGACAATAAATGCGCCTTTTATGGACCCAAGCATCGAGAGATCGGCCTATATGGTAGCTATATTCAAATCTGAACCGATCTGGACCACATGGCAGAAAGATATCGATGGGCCTTACTTTACACACTGTCTAAATTTCTGCGAAATCGGACAATAAATGCGCCTTTTATGGGCCCAAAACCTTAAATCGAGAGATCGGTCTATATGGCAGCGATATCTAAATCTGAACCGATCTGAGCCATATTGCAGAAGTATGTCGAGGGGCTTAACGTAACTCACTGTCCCAAATTTCGGCAACATCGGGCAATAAATGCGCCTTTTATGGGCTTAAAACCTTAAATCGAGTGATCGGTCCATATGGCAGCTATATTCAAATCTGGGCCGATCTAAGCCAAATTGATGAAGGGTGTCGAAGGGCCTTACACAACTCACTGTCCCAAATTTTGGCAAAATCGGATAATAAAAGCGACTTTTATGGGCGGAAGACCTTAAATCGAGAGATCGATCTTTATGGCAGCTATATCCAAATCTGGACCGATCTGGGCTAAATTGGCGAAGGATATCGAAGGGCTTAATACAACTCACTGTCACAAAATTTCAGAAAAATCGGATAATAAATGTGGTTTTTATGGGCCTGAGACCCTTAATCGGCAGATCGATCTATATGCCACCAATATCTAAATCTGGAACGATCTGGGCTAAATTAATGCAGGATGTCGAAGGGCCTATCACAACTCACAGTCCCAAATTACACCAAAATCGGATAATAAATGTGGTTTTTATGGGCCTGAGACCCTTAATCGGCAGATCGATCTATATGGCACCAATATCCAAATCTGGAACGATCTGGGCTAAATTAATGAAGGATGTCGAAGGGCCTATCACAACTCACAGTCCCAAATTACAGCAAAATCGGATAATAAATGTGGATTTTATGGGTCTAAGACCCTAAATCGGCGGATCGGTCTATATGGGAGCTATATCATGATATAGTCCGATATAGCCCATCTTCGGAAAGTTTCAGCTCAATATCTCTATTTTTAAAGACTGTAGCGTGTTTTCAACAGACAGACGAATAAACGGACGGGAATGACTAGATCGTCTTAGATTTTTATGCTGATCAAGAATATATATACTTTATAGGATCGGAAATGGATATTTCGATGTGTTGCAAACGTGCTTTCGACAGAGGGGCGGACAGACGGACGAACATGGCTAAATCGACTTAAAATATCATCAAGATAATGAATATATATACTTTATGGGGTCTTAGACAAGTTTTTCAAGGTGTCACACATGGGAATGGCGAAATTTGTATTCCCCCATCCTATGGTGGTGGGTGAACAAATATTGCATATCGTAAAGAATCATCAGCTTTAAACAACTGTTGAGTACTAAACAGCTGATTTATACTAGGGTACACTTATAAAGTATAAATCAAAGCGTTATCGATCATAGCAATAACTCCACACAATAACTGTGTTTTGTTTTAGTACTATATAGTGCAGTGCAATGAAATTTTTATGAAAATTACATCTATTCAGGACAACAAAGTTCTGGATAAATAACTAGTGCAGGCTTATGTAGAACATCTGTTGTCAGGATTGCCATGATATGTTTTTCCCTAATACTATGGCCACTTGCAGAATTACCTCTATTGGGAATGGTAAACAAAATTAAAACCAATTATTTATACAATTTCGTGCACTAATCTCAATTTAATTTACTTTGTCTGCTATGCCCACACATGTTTTGGAAATTTTAGTTATAAATTTTACAAATATTTGCACTTTTTTCCAAGTAAAATGCAATTTTTGCCCATGAACATTCCACTAAGGAACAGGGGCAAACTTCTCACATATCAATGAGTGTAGTCCGATTCAAGCTTTAATCTCAATGATAAGGGGCCTCCTTTTTATAGCCGAGTCCGAACGGCGTGCCGCAGTGCGACAACTCTTTGGAGAGAAGTTTTAAATGGCATAGTACCTTACAAATGGTGCAGGCATTAGGAGGGGAAAACCATCGCTGAAAATTTTTATACCCTCCACCATAAGATGGGGGGTATACTAATTTCGTCATTCTGTTTGTAACTACTCGAAATATTCGTCTGAGACCCCATAAAGTATATATATTCTTGATCGTCGTGACATTTTATGTCGATCTAGCCATGTCCGTCCGTCTGTCCGTCCGTCCGTCTGTCTGTCGAAAGCACGCTAACTTCCGAAGGAGTAAAGCTAGCCGTTTGAAATTTTGCACAAATACTTCTTATTAGTGTAGGTCGGTTGGTATTGTAAATGGGCCATGTCGGTCCATGTTTTGATATAGCTGTCATATAAATCGATCTTGGGTCTTGACTTCTTGAGCCTCTAGAGGGCGCAATTCTTATCCGATTGGAATGAAATTTTGCACGACGTGTTTTGTTATAATATCCAACAACTGTGCTAAGTATGGTTCAAATCGGTCCATAACCTGATATAGCTGTCATATAAACAGATTTGGGAACTTGATTTCTTGAACTTCTAGAGGGCGCAATTCCTATCCGATTTGGCTGAAATTTTGCATGATGTATTTTATTCTTACTTTCAACAACTATGTCAAATAAGGTTCAAATCGGTTCATAACCCGATATAGCTGCCATATAAACCGATCTGGGATCTTGACTTCTTGAGCCTCTAGAGGTCGCAATTCATATCCAATTTGCCTGAAATTTTGTACGACGGATCTTCTCATGACCATCAACATACGTGTTTATTATGGTCTGAATCGGTCTATAGCCCGCTACAGCTCCCATATAAATCGATCTCTCTAGTTTACTTCTTGAGCCCCCAAAGGGCGCAATTCTTATTCGAATTGGCTGACATTTTACACAGGTCTCCAACATATAATTTATTTGTGGTCCAAACCGGACCATATCTTGATATCGCTCTAACAGCAGAGCAAATCTTTTCTTATATCCTCTTTTGCCTTAGAAGAGATGCCGGGAAAAGAACTCGACAAATGCGATCCATGGTGGAGGGTATATAAGATTCGGCCCGCCCGAACTTAGCACGCTTTTACTTGTTAAAATTCTTTTTTTAAGAATCCCTATAAAAGTCTGCTTGAGGTATACAATATCTCCACTGGTTTCGGAGATATAAGATTTTTGAAATTTTGGCCGAGATTGGCTTTGTATTTTGCAATTTGCGTAGGCATTTGTGGTTCCATATTCATTTTTATTCACAACTCACTGTCCCAAATTTTGGCGACATCGGACAAGAAATGCGCCTTTTATTGGCCAAATGGTCTTGGGCCCATAAAAGGCGCATTTATTGTCCGATTTTTCCAAAATTTGAGACAGTGAGTTGTGTTGGGCCCCTCAATACCCTTCTTGAATTTGGCCCATATTGGTCAAGATTTGGATATAGCTGCCATATAGTCCGATCTTTTGATTTAAGTCTTGGACCCATAATAGCCAAATTTTTTGGCCGATTTTGCTGAAATTTGGGACAGCGAGGCCATCCCACAAAACGGTTTCTCTCTGGAGCACACCGTCCGACTCGGGTGTAAAAATGGGGTTAATGAATTTTAAATTGTTGTCATTCCGGCACTGAACCGAGGGCTACAGCCGGGCAAGATAATGTGCTACTAGATATTTTTTAAGGAAATAGGTGGCTACTTGAATCTATACTGGATTTCTGCTGAGGAATCACTATAAGTCTCTTATTAACCTACGCGGATGTCTAAACAACTCAAATCTGGATATCTTTATAGCGCAACCTAGCCTAATGGCTATGACATCGTCATCAACAGAGAAAATCTTCAAAACCCAATTTTGATTCTACTTAAATCGATTACCTGGGATTAAGTCATTATGAGGGCATCAAACATCACCGATGCATTCCTTAACAAGGAATTTGATGCCACTTTAGGCAATGATTAAACGACATTCGTCTTCAAAATCTTCTCAGGCAACTCAACTTGACATGGATCAAAAACACAGAAATTCGAATCAAAAAAATCATCACACATCGTTTTAATGAAAAAACACCAAAAAACCCTTCCTAAGAAGCTAAAGTCCATTTCGAATGCAAAAAGAAATTCCTCGGTGATTACACTTAATCCACCCAAAGTATTTGGTTGATGCATTGCGAAAGCATCGAGTTTGTGGTATTAAGCAATTTGTTAATCGAAAAGGTTTATATGGAGAGTTAAAAGTAATCCAAACACACGCATACACACACACACACACACATTCGCAAAACCCCATATTCATGTTGTTGCCAGGGTAAAGACACAAATTGTTCCATTGTCCTCGTGGTTTAGGGCAATGCAAGGGGTTTACAAAAAAATTGGGACCACTTGCCCGCTGTTGATCGGCTGCAAGATAAGCCAGCCAGCCCTTTGGCGGTGGGGTTGGGATGGGGCATGGACATGAGGTGGTTTAAATGGGATAAAGGTGCAGTTAGCAGAAGAATTTGTAAATCCAAAAATCAATTTAAATGTATGTACACAATTTGTAGTGGAATGTTGTTGTTATTTAAAAGCATAAGAATCACAATTATTTCCAAGAAATCATGTGGCTGTGGCTATGGCTGCTGCAACACAAAAGTCAGTAATCGAAGCACACCAAACAAATTGCAGATGAGATGGCAGCCAAAGTGGCAGGATTGCAGACTGCAGAACGCAGACGCTGCAGGACCATCATGACAATAAGGGGCAAACACGAAAACAAAAAAAAAAAAAAACAAGAGAAAAAAAGCGCGCCTCAGCGACAGGAATGGACAATATCAATCTTCACTAAAAACACTGAAACTGTCATCGAAGATCATTGTGGCCGTTGTTTTGTCCCTTCGCATTATCCCCACTCAAAACTCTGACGTTTTTTCCCTGCTGCGTTTGTGTGTGTGTGTGTGTGTTACGATCGCATTCACATTCATCGTCATCATTGGCATCATCATTGTCGTCGTTATGCTGTTATTTCTGCTACAAAATGATGCTAATCCATCTCCGTTGGCCACAATAATGCCACGTTAAGCACAAATTTATGCCCAAAAACTTCAAAAAGAAAATGCTTGAACCAGGTCCAGGCGTTCAGATTACCACAAAAAAAACTACACAGAGTGAGTAAATGGGCTACAAAAAATACGATCAGCGAAAAGGCAAAAACTGTCACATTCAAAGACATGATCAACACGCAACGATCATCATCAACAGCAGCAGCAGCAGCGACTGGAACAGCAATGTTCATCATCCCATCACTAGCTGCCTGGGCTTAAACAGTCTCAATGTCTGCAGGAGGAGCGGGAGGTGTTGCCAAACAAAATATCGCCAACTCAGTGTGAAAGTGAAGTGATGGGTAGCCAAGGTCGCCTAATATACCAAAGTAAAAACATGAGTACTCTTTGTTTCACAAATCCATCAAAGATAGGATATCCTGCCAATGATATACGAGGGAGGAAGGGAAAGTTATGTAACTTTGGTCGGATTAGAACTTATAATTTAGGTTACATCTAAGAACTGAACGTTTGTGTTATTCATTTGCTAAAACCGCCAGTTTGGCCACAGTCAATCGGTCTACTCTACGATAAAGTAGTATAGATAATGGCAGAGTTAGGCGGCAAGCGGTAGGATCGCTTTAGGAAGTGAACGGAAACAAACGATGTGTTGGGCAGCGAACGGATCGCGTTAGAATGCTTACGAATCGAATTTAGAAGCACACGAATCGTGTTAGAAAGCGAACGAACCGCGTGAGGAGGTAAACGAGTCGCGTTGGGAAGCGAACGAATCGCTTAAAGAGCGAGCAAATCGCGTTAGACAGCGAACAAAAGCAAAGAAATCGTGTAAGAAAAAAAAATAATTTCCTAAGAAACCATTGGAAAAACGAATGGCGTTGGAAAACTAATGAATCGAATTAGCTGATTAAATCTCAGAGGCTTTAAAGCTTCCTGATTGCGGAATATGCCACTCGAAGTCTGCTAAAGCGACTCTTGATTTGCCTCAGAGCCATCTTATATATAAAATTCAATGTGTGTTTGTTTGTCAGTTTGTTTGTTTGTTCCGTATAGACTCAAAAACGGCTGAACCGATTACCTTGAAATTTTCACAGATTATGTAAGTTGGTCTGGAAGAAAACTTAGGATATATAAGTTTTTGATACCGGGAGTGGGCGGACCCTCTGCCTTACCCCAAAAGTACTACCCAAAAATAAAAGTGGTCCGATCGGGACAATATGGTATTCAAATGCAAGGAATACGGGAGAAGATTACGAATATGGTCAGAAAGTAGGATTAGGCATTAATAACGGAGGGGGGCAGACCCTTCACCGTTACCCCAAAAACATCACCCAAAGTAAAAAGTGGACCGATAAGGACAATGTGGGTATCAAATGAAAAGTATGCACGAGTAGATAACGAATCTGGCATACAAAGAAACTCCCTAAATGGGCACATAAGCTAATCATGGATATATGGGACTCGGTTTGTTTGTTCCGTATAGACTGAAAAACGGCAGAACCGTTTTGTTATTGTGTAGGTTGGTCTAGAAGGAAACTTAGGCTATATAATTTTTCGATATCGTAAGGGGGACGGTCCCCTCCCCCTTCTGCCAAAAAACAACGAAAAATCAAAAGTTGACCGATCGGTACAATATAGGTATCAAATGAAAGGTATTGGAGAGTAGAATACGAATATGGTATTAAATTTTGAGTCTGAGTCCCCCAAATAGACATATTGGACGTTCATTTCAATATGGGGCTCAACTGAAAGGTATTCGGGAGTAGATTTCGAATCTGGCATACAAAATCAGGTCGAACTGTAGGGGGTCACTCCACCTCTCGAAAATGTCATTGGACCCATTATGACTATATGATACTTGGCTGATCCGATTTTCTTAAAATTTTCATAGATTGTGTACATTTGTCTCAAAGGAAACATAGGCAATAAAACTTTTAGATATCGGGTGGGGGCGGAGCCAAGTGTTTTAGGGTACGCCCTAAGGCAACCCCTAAACTGAACTTCATTTCCATTGGGAATAAGGAAAGAATTTTATATCTATTTTCAGTGCAAAGTGCCGGTGGCCGCCCCAGCCCCAAAACACCCTCTAAACGGTACATATTATCGGTCATGTCAATATGGGGATCAAATTAAAGGGATTTGGAAGTGCAGCATGAACTTGATATCCATATTTGAATCGAAATGTCTGAGGTGCCATCCCTCCCATAATGAGGATATTACCCTAAGGAAGGACATTACCACCAGGATCCGAGAAGGATCCCACATCGATGAGTGCTTTCCAATTCAAGTTTAAACTCAATGGCGAAGGAAAGTCCATATATGAAGAAGACGGAATTGGTGCTGCATTTTAGGCTACCCACCTTTTTTATAGACGAGTTCGAACGGCGTTCCGCAGTGCGACTCCTCTTCGGGGAAAAATTTTTTAAATGACCATGCATGGCATTAAGGAGATAATGGCAACATTAAGGAGATAAACACCGCTTTGTCCGATGTTCTCGCCAGAATTCGAACGCGTTTAGCGTCATATGCTACAATGGCACGAATTCGATATCTGCATTCATGGCAAAGTTTCCCCGCCCTAAAAAGATATCAGAGAGTTAAAGAAGGCGTAGCGGAGCGGGCCCTTCCGCTAGTTTACTATTGGCTTGCCCAAAAAGTAATTGCGGATTTTTTATATAGTCGGCGTTGACAAATTTTTTCCCAGCTTGTGACTCTGTAATTGCATTCTTTCTTCTGTCAGTTATCAGCTATTACTTTTAGCTTGCTTTAGAAAAAAAGTGTAAAAAAGTATATTTGATTAAAGTTCATTCTAAGTTGTATTAAAAATGCATTTACATTTACAATATAAGAAAAGGCTCAGAACCTACACGAAGAAGCGAAGAATGTTCAAACCTGAGTATTTTGTCAGTCAAAATCAGAAGCTTTGTAATATAAAGAATATTTCGAAATTGAAGGGGCTCATGGCGAAGGAAAGTCCATACATGAAGAAGACGGAATTGGTGCTGCATTTTAGGCTACCCACTCTGCAGGGGGTGACCGTACATGGCCCAAATGTAAATTTGTCCCTGAAAATTCTATTAAGGAACAGGGGCAAACTTCTCACATATATATGAGTGATGTCCGATGTTTAAGCTGAATGATAAAGAGTGTACCTATATTATAGCCGAGTCCCAACAGCATACCGCAGTGCTACACCTATTTTGGGAGAAGTTTTTATATGGCAAAGTTCCTAACAAATGTCGCCAGCATTAGAAGGGGAAAACCACCGGTGAACATTTTTTCTGACGTTCTCGCCTGGATGCGAACCTAGGTTTTTAGCGTCATAGGCGAACATGTTAACCTCAGTGATACGGTGGGTTCCCTACAAGGCACACGATCGGCAATATTCCTTGGAGTAATTCTAGATACCTAACTGAATTGGAGACTGAACATGGAAGCTATGATTTGGAATGCCATCGCTACCAGAGCTGGCAAAATATCGAGGGCACTATCGATATTTAATTTTTTGCCTGAATGAACTCAATTTTAGCAAAATTAAACAAAAATATGCGACACTGAATGCATCCGTTAAGATACTTTGCACCTATAGATTCATGACTTCCAACTGACTTTATCTTGTTTTTGTTTTAGCGACATTCTCATGTGGAGGTGGCGATCCCCTGCAAACTCCTGTAAGTGGGCAATCACGTTCCTGTCCAAAGGACTGATTGCCGCGGGAGTGGGATGGTCATTGGTTATTTAAAGGCCCCAATAATTCGCCTTGTCATATCGAGCATCAATGGCACTCAGTATTTGCAGGAGCCCAGCCTCTCACTGAGACTCTCCACTCGATACCGCTGATTAGATACCCAGCCTCTCACTGAGATTTTCCACTCGATACCGACTGCCATGGCAGCTACTCCGTATGGAGCATTCCACTATCCGCAACCCTGTGGGAGCGCCCGGTAGCTCGCAGCTAAGCTTCTCGTGACAGCAATGAACATCACACAGATTGAACCTCAATGTTTCAGCCTGTGTGGTGCTCACTGCTACCCTGTTGCGGGCTTAATTTGGTCTGTGCATTGATAATGCTTCTATATAAATCGATCTCCAGATTTTTAATTCTCATTTTCGTTTAAAATAATGGTGGTGGGAAATTAACGATAGTATTGATACTATCGATATTTATTATTAAAACTATCGAAAATATCGAATGTTGCAATTATCGATAGATTGCCAACTCTAATCGACACACTTTTTTTCGTGCCAGAAGCTCGTACAGAGCAAGTAGGTTGTGAGGTAAGTATGATTCAATCCGTCGATAACATGATATAGCTGCCATATTAACCGATGTCGGATCTTGACTTCTTGAGTGCGCAATTATTATCCGATTTGGCTAAAATTTTGCATGAAGTGTTCTGCTTTGACTTCGAATAACTGTGCCAAGCATGGTCTATATCGGTCAATAACCTGATATAGCTTCCATGTAAACCGATCACCCGATTATACTCTTTGAGCCTCTAGAAGCCACAATTCTTATCCGATTTGGCTGATATTTTGTCTAAGGTATTTTTTTACGATTTCCAACAACTGTGATAAGTATGATTGAAATCTGTTCATAACCTGATATAGCTGCTTTATGAGCCGATCTCGGATCTTGAATTCCTGAGACTCTAGAGTACGCTATTAATGTCCAATTTGGCTGAAACTTTGTACAACGACTTCTCCTATTACCTTTAACATACCATGGTTTGAAGTGATCCTTATCCTAAAATAGCTCTCATACAAAACCCATCTCT
The DNA here is from genome assembly GCF_963082655.1 of Stomoxys calcitrans. Taxonomy (NCBI): domain Eukaryota; kingdom Metazoa; phylum Arthropoda; class Insecta; order Diptera; family Muscidae; genus Stomoxys; species Stomoxys calcitrans. The sequence continues at coordinate 17,658,674 of NC_081553.1, forward strand.
CGATAAAACTCCTTCAGTCTCTAGAGAGCGCCATTCCTATCCGATTTGGCTGGAATTTTGTATAATGATTTCTACCTATGGTCTCCAACATCCAAACCACGTATGGTCCGAACCGGTTCATAACCTGATTTAGCTCCAATATCATAGCAATTCTTATCCTCTGTTTGTCTATAAAGAAATACCAGACATAGAACTTGATGATCTATGGTAAAGGTATATAAGATTCAGCCCGGCCGAACTTGGCACACTTTTACTTGTTTTCTATACTCTTAGCCTTTTTCCAACTGACTCAGAGATCTGGTCCCCAGATCCAGATACGAGTTCAGTCTGTTACACCATCCGGATCTCAGCTTAGTCAGAGCAGTCCTACTGTGTTGGTCTTTCTCGTGATCATCAATGGGTGTTGGGTGCGTACCAAGGACTATATGCGATCGGTATAATAAGTTTGCACTAGTTACTGTATCATGGTGGATGTTCTGTAAACCCGCCCTGTATGAGGCAGTCGTGAGCGGAACTGTGAGATGTTAGCGGACTGCGTTCTCAAGCATCAAGACATTCATCTTCTTGTTCCTGCCATTTGGTGACATCCTGCGATGGTCCTTATTGACGCGTTTTGACAGGTTTCTAGATTTCGCCAGTACCCTGCGGTCCATACCGGGGCAACATAGTTTATCACCGGTCGCCCGAGCGTCTTCTAAGTCATCACCAGGATTTTCTTACCCATTCTCCAGGTGTTGGCGGCCAAAGATTTGAGGTGTCTGTTCCTTGCCCTTTTGCAAATCGTAGTTGCGTGGGCTGACATTGAAAGACACTTGTCGAGGGTTACTCTTGTCATTTTTGAGTGTCCCAACGTTGGGGTCGTTTGTCCATCGACCTGTATCCCAAGCTCTCTGGTATTATCTGTTGTCCAAGTGGTGACAAGTGTAGCTGATGATTTTGTGGGGAAGTTTTATTTATTTCTTCGCACAGTCCACAATTGCTCCTCACCTGGACAGAGCGGTCATATGTCATGCATATTTCATTATCTTCACACCAGAGAGGGGGTGGAGGGGAATTGGAAAGATAGAGGTTAAATAAAATTGAAGAGAGGACATCCTCTGTTGGGATTTTCTGTTCAATTCTACGGCATTTCGACTGCGTATTCGTATTCCATGTAGGTTTGTCGGTCGCACATATAATTTTTACTACCTCTTTGTCGAGTTCGGGTGACCAGACTCAGATCAGATCAGATGATGTCAAGCTTCATTCTGCACGACGCAGGAGGTAAGCTAAGGAGGGTCTTAGATTACCTGTCACCACCACCAGTTCGAGAGAGGTTGTTTCAGATTAGCTTCCTCGGAAGGGAGGAGTGGGATGCCGGATGCCGTGTTCGAGTTGGATGAGACTCAGGGGTTTACTCGGAGACACTCAACAAGGGCATGCCAGTTAGATTGCCGGATGATTTCAGAATCTTTCTGGCAGAGGTCTGTGTTTTACATTGCTCACAAAGGAGATCCGGAGGAGGGACCTGCCACTATCGAAACTAAGGATATATGTGGATAGTATGGCGGCCCTTTGCGAAGGCACCATGGTGTAGAGGTTAGCCGAGGTGTGAAGATTAGAAACATCATAAGCTATTGGCGCTAGTGTCTGTGTTGCATTTTTCGACTTTGACCGACCTGTCAATCTCTCCGTAAAGTTCACTTATCTTTATGCTAGCAAGGTTGGTCTGGCGAAGCTTGCTTTCTGCTTCGGCTTGGAAATTGGGCTGATGGTTGGTATTCGACCAGCTGAATGAAACGGCCAGCTGCTGTCGTCATGACTGAACAAATAACTCTTTCTGCGCTGTGAACATGCATAGAATGCGGTGTCGTTAGAAAGCGTCTTTAGTATGGTCCCTGAAACCAGACCAGTTTGCTTTTTCTGGTCAACGTATTGTCGACGCTGGGAGGCTATAAAGTCATTCGGTCGCTATGATAATAGGAAAGTTGTCTGAGGCTAGGGTGGCAGTAGTAAGCCATATCTTCAGGTCTATCAGATTTGCCTTGGGTATTTTCATGTCTGGTGAACTTAAGCACTATGGTTGATGATGAACGCCATGTCCATCCACTCCCACAACATTTCTTATTCGATCTCTTCGTATGACTTTGTAGTCCTTACAGCTTTCAAATCCAGAGTTGCTGTTTAATGTGGTCTCTTGGATTGCAGCAATAGTGACGCCGTGGTTGTGCATGAAGGCCCTTATCTGCGTTATCTTATTCCGGACTTCCTTCCATTGTCCACCATAAGCATTCAGTGCTGTTTTCGTCTAACTTCGCTATTCGGTTTGTACTGATCTAAGACCCCATAAAGAATTTATATTCTTGATCGTCGTTATCCTTTTAGTCGATTTAGCCATGTCCATCTATCTGTGGAAATCACGTTAACGTAAAGCTAGGTGCTAAATCACGTGGAGTCCATATTTAGATATTGCTTTCATATAGACCGATCTTAAGATTTTACTTCTTGGGCCTCTAAAGGGCGCAATTCATGTCTGATTTTGGTGAAGTTTGGCACAATGACTTTTCCTATGACCTCAAATATATGTGAAAAGTAAGGTCCGAATTGGTCCAAAAACTGATATAGCTGCCATATATTGGATTGCCCAAAAAGTAATTGCGGATTTTTTAAAAGAAAGTAAATGCATTTTTAATAAAACTTAGAATGAACTTTAATCAAGTATACTTTTTTTACACTTTTTTTCAAAAGCAAGCTAAAAGTAACAGCTGATAACTGACGGAAGAAAGAATGCAATTGCAGAGTCACAAGCTGTGAAAAAATTTGTCAACGCCGACTATATGAAAAATCCGCAATTACTTTTTGGGCAACCCAATAAATCGATCTTCCGAATACATTTCTTTAGCCTCTAGAGGGCGCAATTCTTATCCGATTTGGCTGAAATGTAGTATGAATCGGTCTATAATCTGATATAGGTCCCATATTAACCGATCTCCCGATTTTACTTCTTGAGCTTCTAGGGGGCCTAATTCTTATCTGATGTGGCTGAAATTTTGAACAGTTACTTCTTCTATGCCCTCTAATATACTTTAGTTGTATCAGTGTCTTGTGTAGTGTAAACTTCGTCCGTCGAGAGGTGAACATGTTTTTAAACTGCTTACTTTGTCCAAAGTATCAACTGTTTGTCAATATTATTCTTCGCTTTATCTCAAAACTGGTGTCATTCCTTTCGTTTACGGCGGTGCCGCGGTAGATAAAGTTATTGACTATCTCAAAGTTGTGGTTCTCAACTTTCTCTATTTTCTTTATTTGCTCGGTTGTAAAAGGTGTTTTGGGAGTCGAAACCATCCATTTCGTCTTATCTCCATTTACTGCCAGACCCATTTTTACTAACTCTGTTTCGATTTTTTCAAAGACAGCAGTTACTACTTCCGGTGACCGACCTATGATGTCGATGTAATCTTCTCCAGCAGGATATTAAAGAGATCACACGATAGGCTGTCTCCTTGTCCGAAACCTCGTTTGGCATTAAATGGTTCGGGGAGAGTCGTTTCCATTTTTACTGAGGAACGAGTATCAGCAAGTGTCATCCTGAAGAGTCTTTTTAATTTTGCAGGGATACCAAACTCAAACTTGGTTTAAAATACCTTTGAACGTAAAGGGGTATCGAAAGCGGCTTTGTAGTCAACAAAGAGATGGTAGGTGTTGAATTATCCTTCTCGGGTCTTTTCCAGGATTTGGCGCAGTGTGAATGTCTGGTCCAGGGTGGATTTATCAGGTCTAAAGCTGCATTGATAGGGCCCAATTATCTCATTGACTTTAGGTTTTAATCTTTCACACAGTACGCTCGAGAGTATCTTGTATGCAATGGGGAGGAGACTTATTCCTATGTGATTGGCACATTCCGTCGTGTCTCCTTTCTTATTTATGGGATGCGTTCTTCCAGCCAGATTGCGCAGATAAGCTAATGCATACGCTCAGCGGGTAACCCATCGGTTCCTGCTGCCTTGTTTTTCTTTAGTCGGGTCACTGCTACGTGGACCTCAATTTGACTAGGAGGAAAACATTCTATACTGCGGTATCCTCTTCGCCGTCAAAGTCGGACACTAGCAGTTGATAAAATGTTCTTTTCATATCCTCAGCATGCTATCTGTATCAGTTACCAGATTTCCTTCTTTATCTCTGCAGGAGGATGTGCCTGCACCAAAGCCATCGGTTTGGTGTTTAATTCTTTGGTAGAATTTCCGGACTTCATTCTTACTCCTGTACATCTCAAATCGCTCACACTCACGTCTTTTCATTTCCTTTTTCTTTCTGCGGAATAGACGTTTCTCCTCTCTCCTTTTCTCCCGATACCTCTCCTTCATCTGGCGCGTTGCTACTGATTGCAGGTTTGCTCTATATGCCGCATTCTTGGCTTCAGTAGCATCTCGACACTCTTGGTCGTACCTTTCTTGGAGGAGGCTTCCGCTACCCAAGTACGCATTTAACGGCATTTTCCATGGAGTGGGCAATAGTTTGCCACTGCGCCATTATATCAAAGGAACAAGCAGTGCTTTTATCTAGCAGTTGGTTCAGTCGAGTGGAGTATGCCGCTGCCATCTGTTGTGTTTGCAGCTTTTCAATGTCCAGCTTCCTTGCAGAGTCAGATCGCCGAGGCGAAATCTATCAGCCTCAACCCATCATTGGACGTTATCTAGTGGAGGATAAACTTTCCGACTGTTGGACCATATTCGCATTAAAATCTCCCAGAACGATTTTAACATCATGGGCGGCGCAGCGGTCATATTTTTTCTGTAGGCGCTCGTCGAAAATATCCTTGATCTGCTCGTCTTTGTTTTCAGTCGGGGCATTGGCACGAATAAGGCTGATGTTGAAGAATTTGGCTTTTATGCGGATTGTGGCTAGCCTCTCATCCACCGGAGTAAAGCTGGAGACTAGGTGTTCCAGTCTCCGACTAACCACGAATGCACAGCCCAAATTCATGCCTCGTGTTATGGCAGCTATAGTATAGTTCGTCACCGTTTGGTGTTGCAGTGACGCCATTACCAGTCCATCGCACTTCCTGTAAGGCGGTAATATCTGCCTTGTACTTCTCTAATACATCCGCCAGCGCGTGTACTGCACCTTCTCTATAAAGAGTGCAGACATTCCAGGTGCAGATCCGCAAATCATGGTTCTTTGTAAGTCTGAGTGGGTCGTCAACGTTAGGGGGTCCGTTTTTTACTAATCCTTTGTTTCACATAGTACTTCTCATAGTTTTTCGGGGGCGGGTTACCAGCACCCCGACCGCATGGGTTTTGTTGGATTGCACATGTATTCCTCGTTGTAACGAGCTGCCCCTAATCTGGGAACAGTCCTCTAATATAAGTGATAAATATGGTCGGTCCATAGCCAGATATGGCTCCCATAGAAGCCGATACACCGATTTTACTTCTAGGGTAAATACTTTACTTCTTCTAAGTCCTTCTAGGACGCAATTCCTATCCGGTTTGGTTAAAATTTTGCACAATGACATCTACTATTGTCTTTAACATTCAACATCCAAGTATGGTTCGAATCATTTAATTACCTGAAATAGCTCCAATTCTAATCCATTATCCTTTGTTTGCCTATAAGATTCGACCCTGCCGAACTCAGCACGCTTTTACTTGTTTTTCTTTAAGACTTTGATAACAAATTTTGTTTAATATTTTTCGAAATATGTCGCTGTAGAATCTCTAATTTTTCCAACACATCCTCGTCCAAAGGCTTCAAAAGACAAAAAAAATCAAACAATAGGTGTTCACCTCATTACTTACAACTCATTTGTTGTTTTTACGTCCAACCATGTTGACCATTGCAAAAACAAAAAAAAAAAAAACATAGGGAACCACTGCAACAAACAGCAACAATCGAATGGAGAAGCTGATCAAGTCAACAAGATCTGTGGTTGCTTAAAAAACATAGCCACAGCGAGTGTCACCGAGACAGGGCTACTAAACTCGATCATTTGCCGGGTGAGTTATGCGCGGCATCGTTTTGAATTACGGCAATTCACAGAAATGCAGCGGCACAAGAACAATGAGTCCACCACTGTTAACTGATGTTGCTGCTGTTGCCACCGTTGTTGGAGTACATTGACCATTGCTCCAGCTCTAATTGATGCAGCATGGCTATAAATTGTTATCGCAACACCGATCAGCGGAATCCAAATGGTGGCTATGTTTGTTTTTGTTCTTCCTCTTGCTTTGGAGGTTAGCTGTCTGTCTCATCATGTTTTCACATCAAAAGATGACACAAAATCTGCAGGGAAAACACAGAAAAAAGAAGTTACAGCGAAAAAGAGTAACAAAGTTGAACAAATCCCTTAAAAATGTTTATCATCCTTTTTTTTTGGCCAGTTATGACCTAAATTATCAACCCTTACCAAGGCGAAGAGGCATAATAAATAGGTCTTATGCCATATTCATATTTGCATGTTCAACATAGGTTATAACCTGAAGGCAATGGACCATGGACCATGGACCACAAACAAGATCAACCACATTGCAGCAGCCGCCAGAATTGACCAGCTTTGCTGAGTGTGCGGTTAAAAGGCCAATTTAAAGATAAATCAGTTGTAAATATACCAGCCTTTTGTAGAAGCAGCCTTTTAATCAAGAAATGTTTTCTTAGTTTTTTTTTTGGCAAACTTGCATCCGAGGATGACCGTCATCCTCCACCTTCTTGGCTGATCAACCACAGCTGCTGTCTTTAATTGCATTGCTCCAGATGATGCGATTTACAACCAAGTCAATCTCAAATAGAGCCTCCAATCAGTTTTAATGGCCTAACCCCTAAAATTATGTTTTTAACGCATTTTCCACAGATGCTGCTGGCTATGGCATATTTGGTCAGTGATTGCCGGTGCCTTTGCCGCCGGTGTTCTATCCTTCCAACATCCTTGGTTGTTGAAGGTGCGTGTTTTGGTTTATTTGATTTGAAGATTTGTGATTCAATTTCAGTTAACCAGAACATGTGGTTAAAGACATTTTAAACAAAAAAAACACTGTCCTGCTAATTACAGCTGGTGCATGACCTACTTATAGAAGTTACACCATTGGGCTATGGCAGGTGGCAATCAAATGTCTGTAATTTTGAAAGGCAAAGCAAGTTTAGATAAAATAGTGGATATTATAATGAGAATCTGAAGGAATTTTAGTAGTGCATACAACTAACAGTAGTACAGGGTAGCTGGTACGAAGTTCAATTGAAATGACCAAATTTTTCATTGTGTGAAAATATTTTTTATTGATTCAAAAGGCAAAAGAAATTTGAGAATCCATTCACTTTTGCTCGATATGACCATCTTTTGCCATGATTCTTGCTCTGAGTCGATCAAAAATCGAATTATAAACCGCACGAATGTAATCTGCCGATATTTTGGCTTTTTCCCGTTCAATAGCTTTCTCAGCGTATCTATGCTGGCATATTTGCAAAATTACAAAAAGAAAGGCATGTTTTGAGTTACAATTGCATCCAAGTTATGTTCCAACGGCTTGTTAATATTTCAACGATCTGTTGTGCTTAATAAGGGCTTAGATCTCTCTAGGCATAAAGTCGGTTCAGAGCTGGATTGATGAATTCGCCTAATTTGAGTTTTAATGATATTCCGATCTAATTCAAAATTCGGAGACCTTTGCTTTGGGGGCCACCCCAGAACAGATATTTTATTGCTTCTACGCCAAGATTAACAGTATTAAGACGTGTGCTTAAGGCTCTTTAAACCCACCACAATGGATTCTGCGTAAAAATGACACAAAATTAAATTAGGTTAGGTTAGATCAGATTGAAAAGAGGGTGCAGATATTAGTCCGACCCATGCCACAATGGACATACACCTAAGCCAGTAATCAGCTTGTTGTGAGCTCTAAAAACTAAAAAGTAAACTCGAGAAAGCAAATCTATGTTAGGAAATCCGCGCTTCTTACAAAATCCTTAATTATTTTCCATGTCACTCCCCTAAGTTGGTTCTTAGTGCCGGTATCTGCTAGACGCGAAAGCCGGGCAATGACAAAGGAAATGCTCCAACGTCTCATCATATTCCCCGCATGCCCTACACATGCTACCACTAGCCGCACCAAATATATTGGGTTGCCCAAAAAGTAATTGCGGATTTTTCATATAGTTGGCGTTGACAATTTTTTTCACAGCTTGTGACTCTGTAATTGCATTCTTTCTTCTGTCAGTTATCAGCTGTTACTTTTAGCTTGCTTTAGAAAAAAGTGTAAAAAAGTATATTTGATTATAGTTCATTCTAAGTTTCATTAAAAATGCATTTACTTTCTTTTAAAAAATCCGCAATTACTTTTTGGGCAACCCAATACATAAGTGAGCTCTTAATTCTATGTGTTCCGTTATCATACCAATAACTACACTGACCTCATTCTTATTTCCTTTCAGTAATAGTCTCGTCATTTCACGATCTGGATCCCCCCATTGGATTTTCGCCGTCCTACCGATCGTTTCGCTGTTCCACAGGGTTGTATATTTGTTTGTCGTTTGTCGCCCACGCTCTTAACTCGGACTGCGTCTACCCAAAAGCCTTCGGGTTAACCAAGTTTATTGACGGCAGTGCTGTGGCCTTCACCGCCAAATCGTCTGTCCTTTCATTCCCCCTTACTCCGTTATGGCCCGACACCCAAACGATGCGAATTGTGCCATCTTCGGAGAAGGCGTTAATCTCCTTCTTACACTACAAAACTGTTCGTGGTAAGGTCCTAGTTGTTATTGCCCTAATGGCAATTTTACGGTCCGTAAATTTTCACACCCGTCGTCTTCGCGTTAGCACCACACCACTTCACGCATTCCGTAATCGGCCGGATCTTCGCCTGTAGGACCGTCATATGGTCAGTCTCTGGGTTCTCAATGAAGGTCCCCAGGCTCACTTTTCCCTACGGGGTAGATACTAGAGTTCCAACAATCCAAGACTGTGCTTCGCACTCGACCTCAAGGTTCATCTCAGGTATTCGATCGGAAACCTCATCCCTTCCTTCCAGGTTTCCAATCGTCGCCTCGATTATACTGCGGTGGTATGAGTTGCACCCATCCTCAATCCATTCTCCCATCGCCATGAGTCTCATAGCAGCAGTGGCTGACTCACACTTAATCTGTATGTCAATGGTTCGGATATCTAGAATGGTCTCCAGTGCCCTAGTGGGCGTTGTCCTCATCACTTCGCCTATGCCAAGACAACATGTTCTCTGAACCTATTGTATGGTCCATATGTTGCACTTTTTCTCCATAGCAGTCCACCAAACTATTGGGGCGTAAGTAGGTATTGGTCTAATCACGCTCCTGTAGAGCTAGTTGCCTATCCTCGGACTCAGGCTAGTTGTCTAAACTCGGACTCAGATCCAAAATTTGGCACTCAATAGTCACTTTGGCCAAAGCAATTGTCTGTATCGCATGCCACATAAAAGCAAAGTTAGCTAGAAACACACGCACAAGTACAATAGAGAGAGAGAGAAATGCGCAAACGTTTTTGTAACTGATCAGGGGATTTGATTTATAAATTGGTCGACGGATATCGTGTGTTGTTTGCAAATGAACACCACTCAGATGAGAGCCAAAGCAAGCAGTGGAATTAGACATTTACATAGTATTGTTGAGTGCTAGGATAAGGTGTGAGCTTGCCATTCGTTGTATGCCTTCTATGTACACTTATAATACCCACCACTGAAGGATGGGGTCATTTTCATCGCGTCATTCCGTTTGCAACATATCGAAATATCTATTTCCGACCCTATAAACTATATACATTTTTGATCAGCGTAAAAATCTAAGACGATCTGTCCGTCTGTCTGTTGAAATCACGCTACAGTCTTTAAAAATAGAGATATTGCGCTGAAACTTTGCACAGATTCTTTTTGTCCATAAGCAGGTTAAGTTCGAAGATGGACGGACTATATCTTGATACAGCCCCCATATAAACCGATCCGCCGATTTTGGTTCCAAGGCCCATAAAAGCCACATTTATTATCCGATTTTACTGAAATTTGGGACAGGAAGTTGTGTTAGGCCCCTCCACATATTTCTGCAATTTGGTCTAAATCGATCAAGATTTGCATATAGCTGCCATATAGACCGATCACTCGATTTAAGGTTTTGGGCCCATAAAAGGCGCATTTATTGTCCGATGTCGCCGAAATTTGGGACAGTGAGTTAAGTTAAGCCCCCCCCGACATACTTCTGTAATATGGCCCAGATCGGTCCAGATTTCTATATAGCTGCCACATAGACCGATCTCTCGATATAAGGCCTTGGCCCCACAAAACGTGCATTTATTGTCCGATGCCACTGAAATTTTGGGAAAGTGAGTTGTTGTAGGCTCCTCGACATCCTTTTTCAATTTGGGCCAGATTGGTTCAGATTTGGATACAGCTGCTATATAGAGCGATCTCTCGATTTAATGTCTTGGGCCCAACAAAAGGCACATTTGTTATCTGATGGCACCGACATTTGGGACAGTGCGTTGTGTTAAGCTCTCCAACAACTTTCTGCAATTTGGCCCACATCGGGCCGGATTTGGATGTAGCTGCTATATAGACCGATCTCTCGATTTAAAGTTTTGGCCCCATAAAAGGCGCATTTACAATCCGATTTCGGTGAGGTTTGACACATCCGTGTCCTATATGGATCAAGTCGGTCTATATTTAACTAACAAAGAGACGAATATTTTGTTCTACAAAATTGACCAATGACTTGTACTTATTAGACCACTCAATGTCCCTGTCGAATTTGGTCCAAATCGGACCATTTTTCGGTATAGCTGCTATGGGAGCATAAATTATACATTTTTTACCGGACTATGACGAAAGATGGTTTACATATATATATATCCAAGGTGGTGGGTATCCAAAGTTCGGCCCGGCCGAACTTACCGCCTTTTCACTTGTTTTTAAGGAGTCTTACTGCTGTTCTCTGATACACACGTACCTACTTCCCTGAGGAATGTTAGATTCATAACCAATATATTTATCCCGGTCTAACCCACGTCTACTCTACTTTGGTTTCTACAGTCAGAGTACTTAGTAGGCCTGCACGGTGAACGTGGATATTAGGTCAGCTCTAAGAAAGTCCATTCCCTGCATTTAGTCTGAAGTGCGATGGGAGAATTGGGAGAAGTATCATCCTAATACCGAATGGTGACGTAAAAAATGTGAAGAACGAATAGACTTACGACCTAGAAGTTGTCCTGATGTCACAGCAAAGCAATGGCAAATACTTGCACACTTCATGGAAAGTGCATCGGGAATGAGTACCATCAGCAATGTAGCAATGCCACTGAAGCCAGAATGCGGCAAACATATCTCCAGCGCCAAGCGAATTACTTACTTACTTTAATTGGCTATGACAGAACATTTGTTCCCCTAGCCGATCGTATTGGGTTGCCCCAAAAGTAATTGCGGATTATTTAAAAGAAAGTTAATGCATTTTTAATAAAACTTAGAATGAACTTTAATCAAATATACTTTTTTTACACTTTTTTTCTAAAGCAAGCTAAAAGTAACAGCTGATAACTGACAGAAGAATGAATGCAATTACAGAGTCACAAGCCGTTGAAAAAATTTGTCAACGCCGACTATATGGAAAATCCGCTATTACTTTTTGGGCAACCCAATATTTTGATCTGTGTAACTATGCTATCGTCGTCATACAGCTCGTGATTCATACGTCGCCTATATTCTCCATTAACGCCAACTGGTCCATATGTTTTACGAAGAATCTTTCTCTCAAATACTCCAAGCACTGCCTCATCTGCTTTCACTAGAACCCATGCCTCAGAATCATATAACAGTACGGGTAGTATCAGTGTCTTGTATAGTGTAATCTTCGTCTGTTGAGAGGTGGCTTTGTTTCTAAACTGCTTACTTAGTCCAAAGTAGCATCTGTTTGCCAGTATTATTCTTCGCTTTATCTCAAAACTGGTGTTATTCGTTTCGGTTATGGCGGTGCCGAGGTAGATAAAGTTACTGACTGTCTCAAAGTTGTGGTTCCCAACTTTCTCCATCTTCTTTATCTGCTCGGTTGTGCAAGGCGTTTTGGGAGTTGCAACCATCCATTTCGTCTTATCTCCATTTACTGCCAGACCCATTTTTACTGATTCTCTTTCGATTCTTTCAAAGGCTGCAGTTACTACTTCCGGTGACCGACCTATGATATCGATATCGTCGGCATAGGCGAGTAGCATGTGTTCTCTTGTGATTACAAACAACAAATACAAATTTTACCCATGAACATTCCACTAAGGAACAGCGGCAAACTTCTCACATATCAATGAGTTCAGTCCGATTCAAGTTTGAAGCTCAATGATAAGGGGCCTTCTTTTTATAGCCGAGTCCGAACGGCGTGCCGCAGTGCGAACCTCTTTGGAGAAAAGTTTTACATGGTATAGTACCTCACAAATGTTGCCAGCATTAGGAGGGGAAAACCACCGCTGAAAAATTTTTCTGATGGTCTCGCCTGGATTCGAACCCGGGCGTTCAGCTTCATAGGTGGACATGCTAACCTCTGCGCTACGTTGACCTCTCTTGTGATTAGTGTGCCATATATATTCACATCCGCATCTCGTATAATCTTCTCCAGTAGGATATTAAAGAGATCACACGATAGGCTGTCTCCTTGTCTGAAACCTCGTTTGGTATTAAATGGTTCGGACAGATTCTTTCCTATTTTTACTGAGAAACGCGTATCAGCAAGTGTCATCCTGCAGAGTCTTTTTAATTTTGCAGAGATACCAAACTCAGACATGGCTTAAAATACCTTTGAACGTAAAGGGGTATCGAAAGCGGCTTTGTAGTCAACAAAGAGATGGTAGGTGTTGATTTGTCTATCTCGTGTCTTTTCTAGGATTTGGCGCAGTGTGAATATCTGGTTCAGGGTGGATTTACCAGGTCCAAAACCGCATTGATAGGGCCCAATTATCTCATTGATTTTAGGTTTTAATCTTTCACACAGTAGCCTCGATAATATCTTGTATGCGATGGGAAGGATACTTATATCTCTGTAGTTGGCACATTCCGTCTTGTGTACGGGACATAGTATGCTGAGGTTCCAATCATCGGGTATGCGTTCTTCTAGCCAGATAACGCAGATAAGCTGATACATACGCCTTATCAGCGTATCGCCTTCGGTCTTAAATAGTTCAGCGGGTAACCCGTCGGCTCCTGCTGCCTTGTTGTTCTTTAGTCGGGTCTGCGCCAAGCGAATTTGTTACCTGCGCCAAGCGAATTTGTGGCATCGAAAGTCACATTAAATGGATTTTTTTTTTCAAAACCAATGGCTTTGGTACAAGCACATCCCCTTGCAGAGATAAAGAAGAAAATCTGGTTACTGCTAAGGGAAAGCCTGGGGCTAAGCTTCTACTGACATAATTTCTAAAGCTTGTATTGATGCAATTCCTAACAGGTCATGAGATCGCCCTAAAACGGATACAGGCAAACACAGAGACACCCAAGTGGTGATTAGATATAAGGAGTACAGCTATCAGGCAGTTCTCGAGATCGGGATCGTTTACAGGGGATGGAGTTGTCGTTTAGTTCGTAGATACAAGTTTTTTAATAAAATAAAGAATAATATTGGCTAAATGATGCCATTCTGGAATAATTAGGTAGTTTATGTACAAAGCCAACTTTCGTCAAGCGAAAATTTCTTACACATATCACTGGTTCCTAATCTTGGGTACTTGCTAAAGGAGACAAAGCAGTACTTGGGGTATTTGAGATAAAGATTGTTCGTATAAACCAATATCTGTATCAAGCTGTATGTTTTACTTTAGTTGCAACATTGGCGCTATCAGACGTCTTTTCGATTAAATTTTAAATACCAACAATACATAGGTAACGATGGAATGGCATGCAAAAATTTAATTAAAAAATCCCAACACATTTTCAAGCTGTGGCAGATATCCTCTCACTTGACCCAAACAACCCAAAAGCCACCAATCATCAACTATAAGGATATTTAAAAAAAAGGAAATTTAGCACCAGATAAGGCTGTTGTATAGCAATAAAAGAAGAAGAAGAGCCAAAACAAAAAGGGGCAAAAATGATAATTTTATTAGTTGCCAGATAAAGATATGTTAACACAATTCCGCTTGTGTGTCTGTGTCTGTCTTCCAACCAATTCCCATTCACTAATAATCTCTAATGTGTTCACGCTTACTGTGAATTTCGAATGGCCACTAAAAATCAGGTCCAGCAATGCAATGCATCAAAGTCCGTCCCGCGATTCATCTGCAAAAGCAGCAGTGAATGGAATATTGCGAGAGAGGGTAGTGAAATATCTGCCAAATGAATGATGCATAGCGTTGAAAATCGATATGTTAGGTTGCGCCTGCGCAAATAAAATATCGATGGATAAGCAAGGCAAATGAAGAGGCAAACACTAAAAAAAAAGAAGAAAAAGCTGTAAAGGCAGAGCGTTTGCACAAAATCGTGATCTTCGTGAATGAAGCGGGAATTAAAGAAACCAAGAATTAAATAAGCCCAAGTACCAATACCATCATCAAAAATGGGTATCACCTTTTTCCCTTTATCAAGGCATGCTAAAGGACAGACAAAGGGCCAGCAATTCTCAGACTCTGAGAGGAATATAACCATCATCAGCATCTGAAGTAACATAAATTACGCATTTAACAAGACCATTTCCCGAGTACAAACCCCCTTAGAGTTGTGGTCAGTGTTAAATTCACATAGCAACCCACAACAATAAAGTGGCAAGGGCAATGAGAAAGTATGGCAGCATATGCTGCATTCGATCAATGAATAGCTTTTTGGGGAAGCTCTTGGAGGACAGAAACGGACTTACAAGGCCCTTTAAAAGATTCTTAAATAAAAAAAAAAAAATAATATTTGAAAATAAAATGAAATAAACCAAAACAAGTAAAAGCAAGCTAAGTTTGGCCGGGTCGAATTTTATATGCTCTCCACCATGGATCACATTTGTCAAGTTCTTTGCCTGGTGTCCTTTTATAGGCAAAACTAGTTCCTTGGACGATTTCTCTTCATATAATAAATGCGCCCTCTAGAGGCTCAAGAAATATGGCCGAGAGTATAATAAATAAAACAAGTAAGAGCGTGCTAAGTTCGGCTGGGCCGAATCTTATATACCCTCCACCATGGATCGAATTTGTTGAATTCTATGCGCGGTATCTCTTTTTATGCTATTGGATCTATATCAAGTTATAGTCCGATTCGGGCCATAAATGAATGCTGAACATTGTAGAAGTCATTGTGTAATGTTTCAGTTCATTCGGATAAGAATTGCGCCTTGTAGGGTCTCAAGAAGCAAAATCGGGAGATAGGTTTATATGGGAGCCGTATCAAGCTATTGATCGATTCAGACCATATTAGACATGTATGTTGAAGGTCATGAGAGAAGCCGTTGTACAAAATTTCAGCCAAATCGGATGAATATTGCGCCCTCTAGAGGCTCAAGAAGTCAAGACACAAGATCGGTTTATATGGCAGCTATATCAGGTTATGGACCGATTTGAATCACATTTGGCACAGTTGTTGGATATCATATCAAAATACGTCGTGCAAAATTTCATTCCAATCGGATAAGAATTGCGTACTCTAGAGGCTCAAGAAGTCAAGACCCAAAATCGGTTTATATGACAGCTATATCAGGTTATGGACCGATTTGAATCATACTTGGCACAGTTGCTGGATATCATAGCAAAATACGTCGTGCAAAATTTCATTCCAATCGGATAAGAATTGCGTACTCTAGAGGCTCAAGAAGTCAAGACCCAAGATCGGTTTATATGGCAGCTATATCAGGTTATGAACCGATTTAAATTATACTTAGCACAGTTTTTGGATATCATATCAAAACACTACGTGCAAAATTTTAGTCAAATCGGATGAAAATTGCGCCCTCTAGAGGCTCAAGAACTCAAGACCCAAGATCGGTTTATATGGCTGCTATATCAGGTTATGAACCGATTTGAATCATACTTGGCACAGTTGCTGGATATCATAGCAAAACACGTCGTGGAAAATTTCATTCCAATCGGATAAGAATTGCGTACTCTAGAGGCTCAAGAAGTCAAGATCCAAGATCGGTTTATAGGACAGCTATATCAGGTTATGTTACGATTTGCGCCATACTTAGCACAGTTATTGGAAGTCATAAGAAAACACCTCATGCAAATTTTCAGCCAAATCGGATGAGAATTGCTCGCTCTGTTGGCTCAAGAAGTCAAGATCCCAATTTCATTCCAATCGGATAAGAATTGCGTACTCTAGAGGCTCAAGAAGTCAAGACCCAAGATCGGTTTATATGGCAGCTATATCAGGTTATGAACCGATTTAAATTATACTTAGCACAGTTTTTGGATATCATATCAAAACACTACGTGCAAAATTTTAGTCAAATCGGATGAAAATTGCGCCCTCTAGAGGCTCAAGAACTCAAGACCCAAGATCGGTTTATATGGCTGCTATATCAGGTTATGAACCGATTTGAATCATACTTGGCACAGTTGCTGGATATCATAGCAAAACACGTCGTGGAAAATTTCATTCCAATCGGATAAGAATTGCGTACTCTAGAGGCTCAAGAAGTCAAGATCCAAGATCGGTTTATAGGACAGCTATATCAGGTTATGTTACGATTTGCGCCATACTTAGCACAGTTATTGGAAGTCATAAGAAAACACCTCATGCAAATTTTCAGCCAAATCGGATGAGAATTGCTCGCTCTGTTGGCTCAAGAAGTCAAGATCCAAGATCGGTTTATATGGCAGCTATATCAAAACATGGACCGATTTAGCCCATTTACAATCCCAACCGACCTACACTAATATAAAGTGCTTGTGCAAAATTTCAAGCCGCTAGCTTTACTCCTTTGAAAGTCAGCGTGCTTTCGACAGACAGACGGACGGACATGGCTAGATCGACTTAAAAGGACATGACGATCAAGAATATATATACCTTATGGGGCCTCAGACGCTTATTTCGAGGTGTTACAAACAGAATAACGAAATTAGTATATCCCCATCCTATGGTGGAGGGTATAAAAACGGTTGAAATTTTCTATGATGGTGTATAATGATCCCGTGGTGAAAATAGCGTACTACATTTTTTGATATCTAAAGGGGGGGCGGACCCTCCCCCTTACCCTAATTTTCAGAAACGCCAGATTTCGGTGATGGGTTGTGCGATTTAAGCGTTACTTTATGTGCTCTATTATAGTGCCCTAAAAATAAAAAAATTGGTATCCAAATTTCGGATGGGGTAACCAGGGGGCCGCCCCACACTAAAACCTACCAAATATATATTTAGACCAATCACGACAATATGGGACTTAAATGAAAGGTATTTAGGATAAGAAAACGTATCTGATATCCAATAGTCGACAATATGGGACTCAAATTAAAAATATTTAGGATAAGAAAACGTATCTGATATCCAATTGTTGGACCAAGTTTTAGGGGGACCACCCTAACCCCCAAAACACCCCTAAATCGGACATATTTACCGACCCTGGCAATTTGGGACTCAAATGAAAGGTAGTTGCGAGTAGAATACGAATCTGATATCCAAATGTGGGACCAAGTTTCTGAGCGTTCACTCCTTCCCCAAAACACCCCCCGAACAGGACTTATTTACTGATCACGGCAATATGGGGCTATGATAAAAGGTATTTGAGTGTAGAATACGAATCTGATATCCAAATGTGGGGCCAAGTGTTTTGGGAGGCCGCCCCTCCCAAAAACATTCCCAAAAGAGGATACATTTACTACCATAGCAATATGGGGCTTGAATGAAAGGTCTTGGGGAGTAAAGCAAGAATCTGATATCAATATTCGGGAAAAATTTTCTATGGGGCCACACCACCCCCATAACACCACCCCTATAGGACATATTTGCTGAACATTCCAATATGGGGCTGTAATAAAAGGTATTAAAGTAGAACACGAATCTCATATATATATTCAGGACCAAGTCACTGAACGGCTGCCCCATCCCCCAAAACACTCCCCAAACTGGTCATGTTTACGACTATGGACATATGGGGATCAAATGAAAAGGTATTTGAGGGTAGACCACGAATCTGATACCAATTTCAGGACCAACTGCCTAGGGGACGTCCCAACCCCATAACAACCACCAAAATGGGACGGATTTGCTCACCATGACAATTTGGGTATTAAAAGGAGTGGATCTCGATATTGATAGTTTTTAGGGCCCATAGCCGAAACCGGACTGAAATTTTGCATGTAGTGTTCTGTTAAGACTTCCAACAACTGTGCCAAGTACGATCCGAATCGGTTAATAACCTGATATAGCTCCCATATAAACCGATCTCCCGATTTAATTCTTGAGCCCCTACAAGCCGTAATTTTTATCCGATTTGGCTGAAATTGGCATGTAGTGTTCTGCTATGACTTTCAACAACTATGCTAAGTACGGTCAGATTCGGTCTATAACCTGATATAGCTCCCATATATTGTACATCTATCTCCCGATTTGACTGCTTGAGCCCTTACAAGCCGGAATTTTTATCCGATTTGGCTTAAATTGAGCATGTAGTGTTCTGCTATGACTTCCAACAACTGTGCTAAGTACCTTCAGAATCAATCTATAGCCTGATATAGCTCTCATATAAACCGATCTCCTGATTTGTCTTCTTGAGTCCTTACAAAACGCAATTTTGTTGAATTTGGCTGAAATTTTGCTTGCGGTGTATTGTTACGACTTCCAACATCTGTGCCAAATACGGTCCAAATCAGTTTATAACCCGATATATCTCTCATGTAAACCGGTCTTATGATCATCCTTGTTTGGTTCCTAGAAGCTTTAATTTTCGCTGGTTTGAATGGGAATCGATGGTGGTGGGTTCCCATGTTCGGCCCGGCCGAACTTAGCACGCGTTTATTTGTTTTACGTTTGCTTATTCCGTATAGACTCGAAAACAGTTGAGCTGATTTTCTTGAAATTTTTACAGATTATGCAGGTTGGTCTGGATATAGGCATAGGCTTCTTAACTTTTTGACCTCCACACAAAGTGTAAAGTGAACCCATGGGGACAAAATGGGTTTCAAATAAAAGGAATTTTGGAGGAGTATACATAACATGTATCAAAATATGGGATCAGGTCTCAGGGGGACCTTCCCGCCCCTTTAACTACGACCCCCCAACCCCTAAACGATTGAGGGGTGCTATGGCAAATAATGCAAATTTTGCCCATAAACATTCCACTAAGGAACAGGGGCAAGCTTCTCACATATCAATGAGTGCAGTCCGATTCAAGTTTTAAGCTCAATGATAAGGGGCCTCCTTTTTATAGCCGAACCGCAGTGCGATACTTCTTTGGAGTTTTACATGGCTTCGTACCTTATAAATGTTGCCAGCCTTAGGAGGGGAAAACCACCGCTGAAAAATTTTCTGATGGTCTCGCCAGGATTCGAACCCAGACGTTCAGCGTCATAGGCGGACATGCTAACCTCTGCGCCACGGTGGTCTCAGGTCTGGGGTACTACGACCGCTCAACCCTTAAACCACACCAAAAACCCCTGAAATAGATATGGACATGGAGACCGATCCGGGCAATATGGGTCTCATATTAATGATATTGCCCAAAAAGTAATTGCGGATTTTTCATATAGTCGGCGTTGACAAATTTTTTCACAGCTTGTGACTCTGTAATTGCATTCTTTCTTCTGTCAGTTATCAGCTGTTACTTTTAGCTTGCTTTAGAAAAAAAGTGTAAAAAAAGTATATTTGATTTATTAAAAATGCATTTACTTTCTTTTAAAAAATCCGCAATTACTTTTTGGGCAACCCAATATTTGGGTGTAGAGCACGTCTCAATAGGGTCAGCCCTGCCCCATAAGGAAATATGGACCGGAGTGGAATGCGACCAAAATGAAATGTGTTTGGGAATAGCACATGGATTTGATATTAAAAATTTTGCATTAAAAATCATTGGAATCATTTTAGACATCAAGTGTCTAGGGCGTCGTCCAAAGTCCTTTAAGAAACATTCAGTTTTACATAACCATTTTAGGGTATAGCGATCACAACAGTCTCCAGCTAGTAAAAAATATAGATGCCTCTCAAAAGGCCTTTGAAAATTTTCCATCCCCCGTTAAGCCCATTTGAAGAGTGGAACAATTGCCCAGGCATTAAAAGCCAAACTAAATGCTGTTGCAGCTACATCAACCACAATGGGCAGCAGCCACTACTCCAACCGTAAAAACAACAGCAGAAAAGTTAAAAATCAAATTAGCGAATGTGTTGAAAATTAAAAACAAATTCACGGATAAATTGCATCTGCCAGATACGCAATTATTATGAATTCCAATGAATGCAACAGCAGAAGCAGCATCCACAGCAACCACACCAACTAACCACCATGACCATCATTCTGCGAGTGTATACCCCATTGAAATATCCCTTCGTTTCTTTTGGCCTAATGGACAATGGACAGACGTATACAGATTTATTTGGAGCTCATGCTATATTTGAAGTACTTTTCTTCTACTCTCCTCCCCTCCACATTATGGCACTTGGGGCCTTAAGGAGTTGGCCGATCGAGAACAGGAGTTGATGACTACAGCCTAAATTTGTGTGTGCGCATAGCGCAGTAGAATGGCCCGGAGGTGTTGCAATTTGAAGTTTTTAAGCGCGTTTTTCTCTGCTGCCCCAACTCCAACTCCATTATGAACAGCATGTTTGCGCCATGGTCCATGGTTATTCCAATGAATTTTGAAGCTGGCCAACAAGGCGTTACTGCACGCATCCTGGACAGTGCAAATATTTTGTTTTAAATGATTCTGGCAAAAAACATGTCGAATTAACACAATACCAGTCACGTCATGAAGTGCTTGGTGGCAGAGCCAGGCCCAATGACCATAAGTGGTACTCTCTTCTTTGCTTGCATGCATATGTGAGGCTGCTGTTGATGGGGTGTTGTGGTCATATTTGTTTAAAACGTGGCTTTTATTTATGCCCCATTATCTGCCAACTCCTTTATGGCCCACTCCTCTCACTCTCCGTCTCTCTCACTCTCTGTCTATCTGCACATTTATGACGGCTTGAGTGCTTAGTGCCTGAATGTAGCAATAATTAAATGTTTCCTTTGCTTGCTTACATCAATTGCCATGATCTTGATCTTGGCTTAGGAGTTACACCAGAGCTCCACTTCTGATCTCCGTGGCGATAATCACATTTTTATGGGTGTAGGCGGAGGCGTGTTCAACACCAAATGAATTATTTCTTTGAAATAATATTACCATGATTTTAACCAATTCAGTCAACATAAAGTGGGCCCCATTAGATTTACACTTAGCCAGAGCATGGCTGAATAAATGAATGGATAGGAGGATGATTGTTGAAAGGAGAGAAAGAGAGCGAAAATACCTAAAGTAGGGAAATGTTAATTGCTTACAGAAATGAAATCTTTTGGTTTCGATTTCCATCTAAATCACACAAATTCGTTACCATTATTATTCCAAGGTGAATTATTTTTATAGAAGAGTACCGTGCAAGGCCACCGTAGCGCAGAGGTTAGCATGTCCGTCTATGACGCTGAACACCTGGGTTCGAATCCTGGCGAGACTATCAGAAAAAATTTTCAGCGGTGGTTTTCCCCTCCAACATTTGTGAGGTACTATGCCATGTAAAACTTCTCTCTAAAAGAGGTGTCGCACAGTGCCACGCCGTTCGTACTCGGCTATAAAAAGGAGGCCCCTTATCATTGAGCTTAAAACTTGAATCGGACTGCACTCATTGATATGTGAGAAGTTTGCCCCTGTTCCTCAGTGGATTGTCATTGGTAAAATTTTGCAAAAACAAGTAAAAAGGCGTTAAGTTCGGCCGGGCCGAACTTTGGATACCCACCACCTTGGGTATATATGTAAACCTCCTTTCACCAAAATTCGGTGAAAATTTCATACCTTATGTCCCATATCAGTTATATCAAATTGTGTTCCGATTTGGACCAAATAATAATAAGTACACTAGCAATATCTAAAAATAAACCGATCTGAACCATATACGACACGGATGTCGAAAAGCCTAACATAAGTCACTGTGTCAAATTTCAGTGAAATCGGATTATAAATGCGCCTTTTATGGGACCAAGACTTTAAATCGAGATATCGGTCTACATGGCAGCTATATCCAAATCTGGACCGATCTGGGCCAAGTTGCATAAAAATGTCGAAGAGCCTAACACAAAGCACTGTCCCAAATTTCGGACAGTAAATGCGTTTTTCATGGCCCAAAACCTAAAATCTAGATATCGGTCTATATGGCAGCTATATCCAAATCTGGACCGATCTGTGCGATATTGCAGAAGTATGTCAAGGGGCTTAACTTAACTCACTGTCCTAAATTTCGGCGACATCGGACAATAAATGAGCATTTTATGGGCCCAAAACAATAAATCGAGAAATCGGTTTATATGGCAGCTATATCCAAATCTGAACCGATCTGGATCAAATTGAAGAAAGATGTCAAAGGGCCTAACACAACTCACTGTTCCAAATTTCAGCAAAATCGGACAATAAATGTGGCTTTTATGGACTTAACACCATAAATCGGAGGAACGGTCAATATGGCAGCTATATCCAAATCTGGACCGATCTGAGCCAAATTAACGAAGGATGTCGATGGGCCTTACACAATTCACTGTCCCGAATTTCATCAAAATCGGATAATAAATGTGGCTTTTGTGGGCCTAAGACCCTAAACCGAAGGATCGGTCTATATGGCAGCTATATCCAAATCTGAACCGATCTGGGCCAATTTAACAGAGGAAGTCGAAAGGCCTAACACAACTCACTGTCCCAAATTTCAGCAAAATCGGATAATAAATGTGGCTTTTATGGGCCTAAGACCCTTAATCAGAGGATCGGTCTATATGGGGGCTATATCAAGATATAGTCCGATATAGCCCATCTTCGAACTTAACCTGCTTATGGACAAAAAAAGAATCTGTGCAAAATTTCAGCTCAATATCTATATTTTTAAAGTGTAGCGTGATTTCAACAGACAGACGGACAGACGGACGGACATGTCTAGATCGTCTTAGATTTTCACGCTGATCAAGAATATATATACTTTATAGGGTCGGAAATGGATATTTCGATGTGTTGCAAACGGAATGACAAAATGAATATACCCCCATCCTTCGGTGGTGGGTATAAAAAATTATACAAAATAAATTGAGTTGAAGGGCATAATTTTATTCTACATGCCAAACTTCTGTCCAACCAGCAAAAATTAAAGCTTCTAGGAACCGAACAAGGATAATCGAGAGACCGGTTTATATGGGAGCTATATCAGGTTATGGACTGATTTGGCCCATACTTGGCATAGTTGTTGAAAGTCGTAAAAGAACACCGCATGCAAAATTTCAGGCAAATCGGACGGCGGCTTGTAAGGGCTCAAGAAGTCAAATCGAGAGATCGGTTTATATGGGAGCTATATCAGGTTATAGATTGATTTGGACCGTACTTGGCGCAGTTGTTGGAAGTCCTAACAAAACATCATGTGCAACATATTAGCTAAATCGGACAAGAATTGCGGCTTCCAGGGGCTCAAGAAATAAAACCGGGAGATCGGTTTATATGGAGGAGCTATATCAGGTTATGGACCGATTTCAAACGAACTTGTCATAGTTGTTGGAAGTCATAACAGAATACTGTCTGCAAAATTTTGGCCAAGTCGGACGAAAATTGTGGCTCCAGGTGCTCAAAGAGTTATAGGCCCGTGAGTCTGTCATAGTTTTTTATACCCTTCACCACCACTGTGGTACAGAGTATTATAGATTTGTGCATTTGATTGCATCGCTGAGAAGGGGAAGAGTATACCGATCGACTCAGAATCACTTTCTGATTCGATTTAGCCACGTCCGTCTGTGAGTCCATGTATTCTTATAATCAAAGTGCAGGTCGTGTTTGTTGTCCAATCATCACGAAATTTTCCACATGTCACTTTTTTGGCTCAAGGACAAACGCTATTGATTTTGAAAAAAAATCGGTTCAGATTTAGATATAGCCACCATATATATCTTTCATCCGATATGGCTTTTTAAGGCTGTAGAAGCCACAATTTTCGTCCGATCTTTACAAAATTTGGCACTGGGTATTTTATTTGAGGTCTACATATGTGTGCAAAATTTCATAAATCTCGGTTCAGATTTAGACATAGCTCCCATATATATATTTCATCCGATATGGACTTTTATGGCTGTAGAAACCTCAGTTTTAGTCCAATCTTTAAAATATTTTGCGCGAGGTGTTTTATTTGACGTCCTAATACGTGTGAAAATTTTCATGAAAATCGGTCGAGATTTAGATATAGCTTCCATATATATCTTTCATCCGATATGGCCGTTTAAGGCTGTAGAAGCCACAATTTTTTACCGATCTTTACAAAATTTGGCATGGGGTGTTTTATTTTACGTTTCCATATGTGTGGAAAATTTCATAAAAATCAGATCAGATTTAGATATAGCTCCCATATATATGTATTGCCCGATTTGCACTTACATGGTCGTAGTAGCTACAATTTTCAATCGATCTGCACAAAATTTGGAACGGACTGTTTTGTTACAGGTCTTAACATATCTGGAAAATTTCATCAAAATCGGTTAAGATTTAGATGTAGCTCCCATATATATCTTTCATCCGATTTGAACTATTAAAGCTGTAGAAGCCACAATTTTAGTCCGATCTTCACCAAATTTGGCGTGGAGTCGTTTATGTAAAGTCTCAATGTATGTGGAAAATTTCATAAAAATCGGTTCAGATTTAAATATAGCTCCCAAATATATCTTTCATCCGATTTGGCCTTTTAAGGCTGTAGAAGCCATAATTTTCGTCCGATTTTGCATGAGACGTTTAAATTGACGTTCCAATACGTGCGCAAATAGCTCCAATGTGTATATTTCATCCGATATGAACTTTTAAGGCAGTAAAATCCACAATTTTGGTCACATCTCTGTTCTCTCTGTTCTATTTTATATCCCAGTATGTGTCATTAAAATTGGTCCAGGTTTCGATATAACTCCCATATAATCTTTTATCGGATATGGCCTTTTAAAAATGTGGAAATCCAAATCTTCTGTCCTATGGTAGGAAAATCTTACAAGGTTCTAAATTGCTATTTCAATTGGTATCCAACTTAAAGCCTGACTAGATTTCGAGATAAGTTATACATATAAAAAGGTACTACATGTACTAGGTGGTGTAGGGTATTATATAGTCGGCACCTCCCGACTTTTGCCTTTCCTTATTGGTTTTACTTAAAATATTGGGAAGACTGATACACCTAAATGTTAGGAAGGGACTGATTATTGAGGCACAACGCGGGGAACTCAAGGATAGGACGTTGGAGGCGGCCCCTACAAAGTCGTACGAGAAGTCTCAAAATTTCTCTGGGTGAAGAAGGACGCCATGACGACCTTCTTAGATATCGAAGGTTCAAGAACAATGTGTTGTTAGCGTGGATTATCGCCGCCCTGAGCCACAAGTAGGAATTCGTCCATTTGTCACTAGAAGAATGATATGTTAGGTGACTGGATTAGCAGCTTAAATCTGAATGATAGTGTAGTCAGACGGCTGGTGACATGGAGAATACCTTAGGTAGGGGTGTTTCGGCGATTCTCTGGAACCTCGTGATAAACAACCCTGCAAACATTTTCGATTGTCAAATAATCTTCCGCCAGTCTTTTAGATGAAGGTAATGATCGCCGACGTTCTCGTTTAAGAGTTGTAGGCTATTCCTCCGTTGTGAGGAGTTGTGTCCTTAAGACGAATCTTCTGAGTGTTCCGGGAATCTTCCATATGAGTTGCTGAAGAGTAAGGCAGAAGTCTCTCGGAAGGTCTAAGAATCTCACAAGAATTGTGTGGACGAGTAATAAGTGATTGTTTTGGAAGCTTTATAAAATAGTCTTCTAGAAGAATTGCGCATTACGGTCGATTGACAAATAAGTGTTATGGAATATTTATTAAATGCTGTTCTAAAAGAGTTACGCATTATTAGCTTGGAAGATTAGTTGTCCCTCATAAACGTTACAACCACGAAAAACTTAAAACAAAAAATTTTTATTACTCGTCATATTTGTTATACTAAGTACCAATCGTCATATAAACCAAGTGAGAAATCTTTGATGTGGAAGTTATCCACTCAAAACAAAGCATCAAATAATAAAATCCAACACAAGTTCCAAACGCACAAGAGGTGAAAATAAAAACGAATGCGAAAAGTTAACTCAAACCATTTTTAAACGAATCTTCTGGACGATTATAATGTAATCAATGTGTTGCGTAATAATCGTCGCGGCGAGTTGCTAAAACTTCCGCACATGCCATGGATTGTCCAATGATCTTCCGCCAGTCTTTTAGATGAAGGTAATGATCGCCGACGTTCTCGTTTAAGAGTTGTAGGCTATTCCTCCGTTGTGAGGAGTTGTGTCCTTAAGACGAATCTTCTGAGTGTTCCGGGAATCTTCCATATGAGTTGCTGAAGAGTAAGGCAGAAGTCTCTCGGAAGGTCTAAGAATCTCACAAGAATTGTGTGGACGAGTAATAAGTGATTGTTTTGGAAGCTTTATAAAATAGTCTTCTAGAAGAATTGCGCATTACGGTCGATTGACAAATAAGTGTTATGGAATATTTATTAAATGCTGTTCTAAAAGAGTTACGCATTATTAGCTTGGAAGATTAGTTGTCCCTCATAAACGTTACAACCACGAAAAACTTAAAACAAAAAATTTTTATTACTCGTCATATTTGTTATACTAAGTACCAATCGTCATATAAACCAAGTGAGAAATCTTTGATGTGGAAGTTATCCACTCAAAACAAAGCATCAAATAATAAAATCCAACACAAGTTCCAAACGCACAAGAGGTGAAAATAAAAACGAATGCGAAAAGTTAACTCAAACCATTTTTAAACGAATCTTCTGGACGATTATAATGTAATCAATGTGTTGCGTAATAATCGTCGCGGCGAGTTGCTAAAACTTCCGCACATGCCATGGATTGTCCAATGATAACCTGGAAGAGTGTTTCACGAGTCATACTGGCGATTATAACACAATGGGTTACAAGAGAATATTCGCGAATAGTTGCTGAAATTGCCAAACATGCATTAGATTGTCCAACGATAACCCAGAAAAGTGGACGATTATAACGCAATGAATTGTAACAGAATCGTGGCGTAGGGTTGCGGCTCATACGGAAGAACAATTGCGTAAAAATCTTCCAGAAGATTATTTTATACATCGCGGGGACGAACTTTCTTTCAAAATTATGAAAAATGTTTGTGGGGAATTTCTCCACAACAACACCTGCAGAAAAGTAATTGCATGAGCGCGCAATATTGTGCTACGGATCCGAGGCTTATTTCTGCCAATGATCAGAGAGATCATGAACAAATCCTTGCGGGGACTGTCGAGATGCGCTGTGAGGACAGAAGAGGAAGACAGAGATGGTGCTCTTCACTCGAAGATTTAAGATACAGAATTTTAGACTATCGTCGCTGGATCACTCTGTAATTATCGAAGGAGAAATAATACCTGGGCCTAATCTTCGATTACAAATTGTCCGTAGATAGAAATACCGAGGCAAGATGCCGAAAGGCACTGTGTGAAATCTACTCATGTAGGAGGATGTTTGGCAGGAAGTGGGGAGTTAGCCCATGAAAAGTAAGATATGTGAGATTATTGAAACATCATCAAGGCTATGAAGAGATGGACGGAGTGCGAACCCAATTGTGAAGGAGTTGGTACTATTCTCTCGGTGACGCTGGATATCGTTTTTAGACTCCCATCTCGGGATCACGTTGTATTTGGAAGGTGGCAAAATTCCTAAGCCTTGTACGAAGGAAAGAACCCGAAAGGAACTGAACACTCTCTACTCCTGCAAGTGGATGTTTGCCAGAAAGAGGGGAGTTAAACTAAGGAGTATTTACTAAATGTTAACGGCCATTATCAGACCAGTACTAACATATGGGCTACTGGGATGAAGTAGGGCTGCAGATAGAAAGACTCATACCAGGAGAGAAGTTGAATAGGCAGCGTATAGAGTTCCTGCAAAAGGTGTACGAAGAAAAGAAGCCAAAAGGTACTGTAAACTTTTTACTTGCGCAAGAGGATGATTGCAAGAAAGTGGGAGTTTATCTAATGATGATTTACTGGGCCATTGTTCGACCAGTGCTAGAGGTTAGTATGTCCGCCTTTGACGCCGGAAACCTGAGTTCAAACACCGGAGTGAACATCAGAACAATTATTAGGTTATCTCCTTAATGCTGGCTACATTTGTGCATTATCTTGCTATGTTAATACTTCTCTTCCATGTAGTGCCGCTATGTGGCACGCCGTTCAGACTCGGCAGGCCTCCTTATCATTTAGCTTAAACTTCTATAGGACTGCACTCATTGATATGAGAGAAGTATTCCCTGTTCCTTAATGGAATGCTCATGGAAAATTTGGTTGTAGAATGAGAAGATTGGGATTTACCGCCTTCGAAATGCAGGATTTATAGGGCACTAAAATTCGAAACTGTTCCGCAAAGGTTCCACTTAGGCTGAAAAAGTTCGGCATGCTGAAGGAGGATTACTACAATATAGTCACAGTTGCATTCTCTTTGGATGGTCATAGGCTGGCTTGTACCATGACCGACTGGATATAAGATATTCAAGAAACGCTTTACCACAAGAGAAGAATGGAAAGCAGATGCTGTGTGACCTTAGTTTTCACTGGTAGTCAGGGACGGAATTTGAAGACTTACATTACCATATTCTGGATACTAGAGATGGGGCTGGTAGATTGAGGATGGTTTCATATTACCTGGTACCAAGACCAATTCAGGATATGATCTTTAGGATTCGTTTTTCTGAAATAGAAGATTCGGAGGATGTCTGTTTGAGGAAGATGGGCCCTTGGTCTCTACTGATAGATCCAATATGGCTTTGTATACGAGTAATGCAAGCTTGAAGTAAGTGATGGAATGTTGAGAGTCCCTGACTTAAGGTCAATGACATAAAGATTTCGGAGGCTGGCTAATGAGGCCACTGTATGGCAGAGGTTAGCATGTCCGCCTATGACGCTGAACGCCTGGCGAGAACTTCAGAAAAACTTTTTAGAGGTTGTGATCCCTCCTAATGCTGGCGACATTTGAGAGATGTCTTACAGCGGCATGCCGATCGGACTGGGTAAAAAAGAGACCCCTTATAATTGAGCTTAAACTTGATTCGGACAGTACTCAGTAATATATGTAAGTAAGCCCTTGTTCCTTAATGGAATGTCAAGTAGGTGACAAGTTGCGAGTATGTTAATTAATGCCGGAATCTTGGGAGCGTTGAGATCCTAATTCAAGTTTGGAAACGATGCTGAATATGCAGCCTATTAAGTTCTGTATTCAAAACTACAGCGTTGAGTTTACGCTAAGGTTAAAAGAGCTTCTCATGCTAAAGTAAGACTGGTATCATTAGAAGGTTTCGGAATACCTGGCATTGAGACCAATCTAAGGTAGGATCTTCACGAGTCACTTTCCCAAAAGAGAATATTATGAGGCGTATACTGATTCAAGATATGATCATTAGAATTTGCATGTATAACTTAGGTTAACAGACACTGCCAGGGGGACTTGTACAAGGCGTTGTATTACCGAACATAGTAAAGAAGATGTGAAGTCGGTTAAAAGTTGCGGATTTTAATTAATGCTGGAATCATTGGAGCCTTTCAATCCCAATCCAAGTTTGCAAGCGATTCTGAATATGCAGCCTATGGAGTTCTTTATTCAAAACTGAGGAGCCAAGGTTGCGTAGGACTGGTACCTGTAGAAGGTTTCGGAATACCTGACGCCGATACCATTCCAATATAAGATCTTCAGGAGACACTTTTCCGAAAGAGAAGGTTATGAGGCCTATGTGAGGATCATGAGACCTCGGTCTTCAGTTATTGCTTCAATGTCGAGGCAGGCTTGGAAGCGATGTTAAATATTCAGCCTATTGAGGTCTGTTCTCAAAACTGTGTCGTCAAGGTCACGCTTAGTATAGTACAGCGAGAATTTCTGAATAAGATTTTAATTTACCTAGCACCGAGATCAATTCAAGATCATTAGTAAAAATTTTCTTTAAAGAGAAGATTATGGGGCATATGCTGTATTTGAGGACGATGAGACCTCAATCTTCACTGATGGCTTCAAGATGGAGTCTGGGATGGGACTGGGAGTCTACTCCGAGGCACTTGATATTGGCATGTTGTTCAGGATATATGCAAACAGCTGTAAAAGCCTTGGATTCGGACATTAACGCGAAAAGCGATTCTTGAATAGACTCTAGGCCTATGACATAGTGTTGACTTGGGTTTCCAGACACGAGTATATTCCGGGAAATGAGATTTCAGACGAGTGTGCAAAGGATAACTTGTCAACGGTGAGCGAACCATGCGCCGAATACATGTTATTTGGCGAACTAGTTCACATAGCAAAAGGAATGACAAGTTGGAAATCTGGATGCCAAACTGCCGATGTTCTAGGCCTCCCGTAGAGCGATGAAGAACCAAGAAGCTGCTGAGCACTATTAATAGAGTGAGAGTGAGCGAACGTGCAAGGCCCGCATTTGTGGCAGCTGTTTTGATGAAGTTGAGGAAGAGACTATCGAGCACTTGGAGGAGGAGACTATCGAGGAGACTATGTTCGGGTACAGAGACACAGGTTTTCCATCTTTGGAAGGTTAGCACACACTGAGATGGCACTTACATAGGTGTTAATCGTTGTTTCTCCATGGATGCAAGTTCCACACATGTTGTACTACCGTATGGGTCATCTCCCTATCTAGTCTTTAGATCTTATCTATTGGGTTGCCCAAAAAGTAATTGCGGATTTTTCATATAGTCGGCGTTGACAAATTTTTTCACAGCTTGTGAATTTGTAATTGCATTCTTTCATCTGTCAGTTATCAGCTGTTACTTTTAGCTTGCTTTAGAAAAAAAGTGTAAACAAGTAAAAAGGCGTTAAGTTCGGCCGGGCCGAACTTTGGATACCCACCACCTCGGGTATATATGTAAACCACCTTTCATCAAAATTCGGTGAAACTTTCATACCTTATGCCCCATATCAGTTATTGAACCGATTTGGACCAAATACTAATAAGTACAGTAGCTATATCTAAAAATAAACCGATCTGAATCATATTCGACACGTATGTCGAAAGCCTATCATAAGTCACTGTGTCAAATTTCAGTGAAATCGCACAATAAATGCCTCTTTTATGGGCCCAAAACCTTAAATTGAGAGATCGGTCTATATGGCAGCTATATTCAAATCTGGACCGATCTGAGCAAAATTGAAGAAGGACGTCGAAGAGCCTAACTTAACTCACTGTCTCAAATTTCAGCGACATCGGACAATAAATGCGTCTTTTATGGTTTAGGTTATACCTAGATATCGGTCTATATGGCAGCTATATCCAAATCTGGACCGATCTGTGCGATATTGCAGAAGTGCGTTAAGGGGCTTAATTTAACTCACTGTCTCAAATTTTGGCGACATCGGGCAATAAATGAGCATTTTATAGGCACAAAACTTTAAATCAAGAAATCGGTCTATATGGCAGCTATATCCAAATCTGAACCGATCTGAACAAAATTAAAAATGAACGTCGAAGAGCCTAACTAAACTCACTGTCTCAAATTTCAGCGACATCAGACAATAAATGCGTCTTTTATGGCCCCAAAACCTAAAACCTAGAGATCGGTCTATATGGCAGCTATATCCAAATCTGGACCGATCTGGACCAAATTGGCGAAGGATGTCGATGGTCCTAACACAATTCACCGTCCCGAATTTCAGCAAAATCGGATAATAAATGTGGCTTTTATGGGCCTAAGACCCTAAATCGGAGGATCGGTCTATATGGGGGCTATATCAAGATATAGTCCGATGTAGCCCATCTTCGAACTTAACCTGCTTATGGACAAAAAAAGAATCTGTGCAAAATTTCTCAATTTGCTCAATATCTCAATTTTTAAAGACTGTAGCGTGATTTCAACAGACAGACGGACAGACGGACGGACATGTCTAGATGGTCTTAGATTTTTACGCTGATCATGAATATATATACTTTATAGGGTCGGAAATGGATATTTCGATGTGGTGCAAACGGAATGACAAAATGAATATACCCCCATCCTTCGGTGGTGGGTATAAAAAAGTATATTTGAATAAAGTTCATTCCAAGTTTTATTAAAAATGCATTTACTTTCTTTTAAAAAATCCGCAATTACTTTTTGGGCAACCCAATACAACTTTTCTTACATTCTTACCTACACTGACTTTATCGCTAGGGTATGATAAACTAGCCTCTGATTTAAACAGTCTATTGCTTTAATTTGAGCGCTAACAGTTCTTGTTTTAAGCCCAACTAGTACTGGATATGAGGGAAGTATCCCCTGTTCCTTAATGGAATGTTCATGGGAAGTTTAGTAGTAGTTGTACTTGATTTAAGTACAATAAGTACTTGAAGTAAAGTTAGTATCTGTTCTGAATGCTTCCTTACCATGGGCGTTTGTATTGTGTTGGATTTTATTTCTTTGCAGGAATAAAGCATAACTGCATTTCATGTCTAATATTCACAATGTTTTTTTTTTCCTAGAATTATTAATATTGGCAAAGAAAAGACCTCTCCCTCCTTGTTTGGATCATAAAACGGAGGCGTTAGTCCAAAGCTGCCTTGTTTCATTTGATTAAACAATTTGTAAACATTCAGAATTTTCATTAATATCAACACATTGTGGCTGTGGTCATCGGTCAATAACTTTTCCTTAATTCCAGCCAGCCTGGACACCAGCATATGCCCCCGAGCCAACAATGCCATACCAGACAGTCATACAAGTCACAGAGTCATTCAATAAAGGTAATCACCAAATGAATAATGCCTCTGGATTTGGAGTCTTGGGAGAATACCAACAAGTTTGGCTTGGCGAGCCTTGAAACGACATGGACAACGTAAAAATATGAATTATTTGCAGAGCATTTGCGCCTGCGCAGAGTGTATTCCCCAGGTTCGAGGAGTAGAAGAAAGACACAAAGCCATGACTGGAAATGAATGGGATTTTATATGGAATTTGTTGTTGCTGGTGTTGGTCATGAATGCACTGCAGTCACTGTTCGTGGTTCTGTTCATAAATTCTGAAACGATTTAATTTGTTCTCCCTTCGTTTGGTGGTTTCTTCTACCTTCACCAAGGAGTAGACTCTTTACTCCCCTTGCTATCCATTTGCTATATTTTTTCCTTGACGTTTGTTAGTGTTGTTATTATTATTATTTCCCAAAGCACTGTTGCGGTATTTCGATGTACCAACACATATCGAAGAAGGTGTTGCGTCCAAATAAAAACCACAAAACATTCAGCCATTCTGGACATGAAAAAATACACCTCGAACATATTTTGAATAAGAAGAGTAGCCCCAAAAAACGACAAGCGAAACGAATGTGAAAAAAAACCCACAACCAAAGAATCTCCAAATGAACGCCTCTTTGGACTCCAAATGAATTTGCCAATATCCATAACACTGTCACTACTCTCTTTAGTACAACAGGAACATCTTTTGGGCTTTTTGGGGCCTTGTGTCTAAGGAGGCAGCTAGAGGAGGCAGCTAGAGGAGGCAGCTGGGTGAGCATCAAGGATGCCAAGGCGGACAAGAGGGTGGGTGCTGCAGTGAAGCACGTTAGGTGAACGGATTTTTTATGAGCACATCGTTTAACAAATGAATTTACAGCCACGCAACGCCCAAATGTCTGGCGTTTGCAATCAAATAAAGTTCACGAAAACTGTCTGGGCAGTCAGCCACAATGGCAACAACAATTTTGACTTGTCGAAAAAAGATTATTTGCTAGCATCACACAGAAACACTTTTGGGATGAAACCAAAACTTAACAGTGATATGGAAAGGATAACAAAATCAAATCAAAAATCAATTTTTTTTTGTATTTTTATTACC
Organism: Stomoxys calcitrans; assembly: GCF_963082655.1. Lineage (NCBI taxonomy): Eukaryota > Metazoa > Arthropoda > Insecta > Diptera > Muscidae > Stomoxys > Stomoxys calcitrans. The sequence continues at coordinate 17,692,648 of NC_081553.1, forward strand.
TTCCCCGTAGGATGGGGGTAAACTAATTTCGCCATTCTGTTTGTAACTACTCGTAATATTTGTCTGAGACCCCATAAAGTATATATGTTCTTGATCGTCGTGACATTCTAAATATGTCGATCTAGTCATGTCCGTCCATCCGTCCGTCCGTCTGTCTGTCGAAAGCACGCTAACTTTCGAAGGAGTAAAGCTAGCCGCTTGAAATTTCGCACAAATACTTCTTATTAGTGTAGGTCGATTGGTATTGTAAATGGGCCAGATCGGTCCATGTTTCGATATAGCTGCCATATAAACCGATCTTGGGTCTTGACTTCTTGAGCCTCTGGAAGGCCCAATTCCTATACGAATGAAATGGTATAGGAACCAAGCATGGTTCAAATCGGTCCACAATCTGATATAGCTGCCATAAAAACCGATCTTGGGTTTTGATTTCTTGAGCCTCTAGAGGGCGCAATTCTTATCGGATTTGAATGAAAATTTGCACGAAGTATTTCGTTATGATATCCAACAACTGTGCTAAGCATGGTTCATAACGGTACATAACCCGATATTGCTGCCATATAAACCGATGTTGGGTCTTGACTTCTTGAGTCTTTAGAGGGCGCAATTCTTATCCGATTGGAATGAAATTTTGCACGGCGTGTTTCGCTATGACTTTCAACAACTGTGCTAAGTATGGTTCAAATCGGTCCATAACCTGATATAGCTGTCATATAAACCGATCTGGGAACTTGACTTTTTGAGCTTGTAGAGGGCGCAGTTCCTATCCGATTTGGCTAAAATTTTGCATGACGTATTTTTTTATGACTTTCAACAACTGCGCCAAATAAGGTTCAAATCGGTTCATAACCTGATATAGCTGCTATATAAACCGATCTTGGGTCTTGACTTCTTTAGCCTCTAGAGGGCGCAATTCTTATCCGGTTGGAATGAAATTTTGCACGGCGTGTTTCGCTATGACTTCTAACAACTGTGGAAAGTATATTTCAAATTGGTCTATAACCTGATATAGCTGCTATATAAACTGATTTGGAATCTTGACTTCTTGAGCCTCTAGAGGGCGCAATTCTTATCGGATTTGGATGAAAATTTTCATGACGGATTTTATTTTTACTTTCAACAGCGTAAAAATCTAAGACGATCTAGACATGTCCGTCCGTCTGCCTGTTGAAATCACGCTACAGTCTTTAAAAATAGAGATATTGAGCTGAAATTTTGCACAGATTCTTTTTTTGTCCAAAAGCCGGTTAAGTTCGAAGATGGACTATATCTTGATACAGCCCCTATATAGACCGATCCTCCGATTTAGTGACTTAGGCCAATAAAAGCCACATTTATTATCCGATTTTGCTGAAATTTGAGACGGTGAGTTGTGATAGGCCCCTTAACATTCTTCTTCAATTTGGGCCGGATTTGAATATAGCTGCCATATAGACCGATCTCTCGATTTATGGTTTTAGGCCCATAAAAGGCGCATTTATTGTTCGATGTCGCCGAAATTTGGGACAGTGAGTTAAGTTAAGACCTTCAAAATTTTTCTTCAATTTGGCCCATATCGGTGCAGATTTGGATATAGCTGCCATATAGACCGATCTCTCGATTTAAGGTTTTGGGCCCATGAAAGGCGCATTTATTGTCCGATTTTGCCAAAATTTTGGACAGTGAGTTGTATTAGGCCTTTCGGCATCTTCCCTTCATTTGGCCCAGATCGGTCCAGATTTCAATATAGCTGCCATATAGACCGATCTCTCGATTTAAAGTTTTGGGCCCATGAAAGGCGCATTTATTGTCCGATTTCTCCGAAATTTGGGATAGTGAGTTAAGTTAAGCTCCTTGACATACTTTGGCAATATTGTACAGATCGGTCTAGATTTGGATATAACTGCTATATAGATCAATCGCTCGATTTAAGGTCTTGGCCCCATAAAAGGCGCATTTATTGTCCAATGTCGCCGAAATGTGGGATAGTGAGTTGTGTGAGGCACTTCGGCATCCTTCTTCAATTTGACCCAGATCGGTTCAGATTTGAATATAGCTGCCATATAGACCGATCTCTCGATTTAAGGTTTTGGGCCCATGAAAGGCGCATTTATTGTCCAATTTTGCCAAAATTTTGGACAGTGTGATGTGGTAGGCCCTTCGACATCCTTCGGTAGTTTGACCCACATCGGTCCAGATTTGGTTGTAGCTGCCATATAGACCGATTCTCCAAATTAAGGGTCTAAGGCCCTTAATAGCCACATTTATTATCTGATTTTGATGAAATTTGGGACAGTGAGTTGTGTTAGGCCCTTTGACATCCCTCGTTAATGTGGCCCAAATCGGTCCAGATTTGGATATAGCTGCCATATTGACCGATCTCTCGATTGAAGGTCTTGGCCCCATAAAAGGCGCATTTATTGTCCGATGTCGCCGAAATTTGGGACAGTGAGTTAAGTTAAGCCCTTCAAAATATTTCTTCAATTTAGCCCATATCGGTGCAGATTTTGATATAGCTGCCATATAGACCGATCTCTCGATTTAAGGTTTTGGGCCCATAAAAGGCGCATTTATTATCCGATCTCGCCGAAATTTGGGACAGTGAGATAAGTTAAGCCCTTCAACATTTTACTTTAATTTGGCTCATATCGGAGCAGATTTTGATATAGCTGCCATATTGACCGATCTCTCGATTTAAGGTCTTGGCGCCATAAAAAAAGCATTGATGGTTCGATTTTGCCAAAACTCGGGACAGTGAGTTGTGTTAGGCCCTTCGACATCCTTCTTCAATTTGGCCCAGATCGGTCCAGATTTGGATATAGCTGCCATATAGACCGATCTCTTGATCTTAGATTTTAGGGCCATAAAAAGCGCATTTATTGTTCGATTTCGCCGAAATTTGGGACAGTGAGTTGTGTTAGGCTCTTCGACATTTTTCTGCAACTTGGCCCAAATCGGTCCAGTTTTGGATATAGCTGCCATATAGACCGATATCTCGATTTAAAGTATTGACCCCATAAAAGGCGCATTTATTATCCGATTTTACTGAAATTTGACACAGTGACTTATGTTAGGCTTTCGACATCCGTGCCGTCTTTGGTTCAGATCGGTTTATTTTTAGATATAGCTGCTAAAAAGACCAATATTTTGTTATACACAATTGAAAAAAGACTTGTTATACACTATTTGCTCCAAATCGGAACATATTTCGTTATAGCTTCTATGAGGCATAAGGTATGAATTTTTCAGCGGATTTTGACGACAGGTGGTCTACATATATACCCGAGGTGGTGGGTTTCTAAAGTTCGGCCCGGCCGAACTTAACGCCATTTTACTTGTTTCTGCCTATCCTTTGTTCAATACCACTGTGCGCCGCTGTTGGCACCACTAAAATAACCCAAAAACACTTAATGCAATAAAATTATAACCTCGTCGACATATCCTTGGTTTAGTTCAACATATGCAGTGTATTGGAATTTTGCCATGCCATTCATAAACCAGGAGTGGAAATACATCGCGAGCATTTGTACGACCCATTTCTTAAAAAGTTCATATTTTATGTTTCTACTCTTTTTTTCTGCTGTTGAGTGTGGTACATGCATGCTTCTTAAGGCGCTGTCTTCGGTTTTGTGTTTTATGGAAAAAGGGGTAACGTTCTGTAGGCCCAATGCTGATTTTGTGATGGTTTGTGCAAATGTTTACACAGCTTGTGGTCAAAAGCATAATGACCACAATTTGGGCAAGCAATTAATTTGAAGTTTTGCAAAGCTATTTAATCATAAACACACACACACACACACATATGCACATTGCGACTGACACTGACGAGGAGGATCAATACTTAGCATAAATATATGCTTTGCGTTTCAAGCATAACATATCCTGGGAGTCTTTTAAGGCAGTTAGTGTGAGTCTGTGTGTGTGATAAAAATCGATCCCTTTTCGACCACCTAATGATCAATTAGGGCTTATTAATTTTCTGATATGGCCTCTGATGTTATAATTTTGTCTGATTTACCTGTTGGTAAATCATCTCCTCTTTCTCTTTTTTCCCTAACTTTTCATAGTTCATAAAAATGCAAAGGCCTTTTTGTTCTTCATTGAAAGCCAGGAAACTGGACTTCAAATCTCACTAAGTAGTGCCTTGAAGGCTTGTTTGTCAGTCAGTCAGTGTTGCATACTTATCATGATTTAGGAAACCATTGAAATTTCATCGTCGTCATCATCATCATAATAATCAGGCAATTTATTTGTAAAGTTTGGAGAATTCATCAAAATTTGATTTTGTATTTCTTTTTTTTCAATAAGGTTTGGTTGTGGTCTAATATACGAGGGGGTGGTAGGGAATTGTCGGAAAATGAGGAAAGGATGACTGCCTCAAGTGGATAGGGGAACTTGGGAGACATATAGAAAAGTGGTCTGAAATTTTGTGCAGTTTTTTCATAGGCAGGTTAAGTTTGAAAATGGCCTCTATACATTTGGATATAGCCCTCATGTGGACCGATCTACCTATTTGACATCTGGAGATTATAATAGGCTTAGGTTAGTTTGAAAAGAGGGTGCTGATATTAATCCGACCCATGCCACAATGGTCACCCACCTAAGCCAGTAATCGGCTTGTTGTGCGCTCTAAAAACTATAAGGTAACCTTTAAAAAGAAAATTTTAAGTTAGAAATTCCTTGATACTAACAAAATCCTTCATTGTTTTCAATACCACTCCCCTAAGATGGTTCAAGTCTGGTATTGAGTCTCCACCTAAGTGCCGGTATCTGTTAGAAGCGAAGGCCGGGCAATGACGAAGGAAATGCTCCAATGTCTCAATATATTCCCAGCATGCCCTATACATGTTATCACTTGCGGCACCGATTTTACAAAAGTGAGTTCTTAGTCCTAAGTGTCCCGTTATGATACCAATAACTATACTGACCTCCTGCCTTTCAGTAATAGCCTCGTCTTCTCACGATCTGGATCCGCCCATTGGATTTTCGCCTTCCTATCGACCGTTTCGCTGTCCAACAATGTTGCATGCCCATTCGTCGCCCACTCCTTTAACTCGGACTGCGTTGACCCGAAAAGATTCGGGTTAACCAAGTTTATTGACGGCAGTCCTTTGGCCTTCACCGCCAAATTGTCTGCCCTTTCATTTCCCCATACTCCGTTATGGCCTGGCACCCATATGATGCGGATTTTCCCATCCTCAGAGAAGGCATTTATCTCCTTCTTACACTGCAAGACTGTTCGTGACCTTACCGTCCTGGTTGTTATTCCCCTTATTGCAATTTTACTGTCGGTAATTATGTTCACACTCGACGTCATCGCGTTAGCAGCATACCACTTCACGCATTCCGTGATCGCTCGGATATCCGCCTGCAGGCTCGTATTATGGTCAGGCAGTCTAAAACAGATCTCAGTTCCTGGGTTCTCAATGTAGACCCCTAGGCCCACTCTGTCCTCTAGCTTTAATCCTTCCGTGTAACATAATCTTCCAGATAGCAATACTAGGGTTCCTTGAATCCAAGACTGTGCCGATGGCTGCAGTGTCTCACACTCGATTTCAAGGTTCATCTCTGGTATCCCATCGGAAACCTTTTCCCTTCCTTCCAGGTTTCCTATCGTCGTCTCGATTATACCGCGATAGTATGAGCTGCTCCCATCCTCAATCCATTCTCCCATCCTCAATCCATTCTCCCATCGCCTTAACTCTCATAGCGGCAGTGGCTGCCTCACACTTAATCTGTATGTCAATGGTTCGGATATCTAGAATAGTCTCCAGTGCCCTAGTGGGCGTGATCCTCATCATTCCGCCTATGCCAAGACAACATATTCTCTGAACCTGTTGTATGGTCCTTATGTTGCACTTTTTCTCCATACCAAGTCCACCAATCTACTGAGGCGTAAGAAAATAATGGTCTAATTACGCATCTGTAGAGCCAGTGGACTATCTTCTGATTCAGGCCCCATTTCGAGCCTACGGCCCGTCTACATTGTGCCCAACCTCTGTGAGCCTTCTCAGTACTCTCCTGAATGTGACACTTCCAATTCAGTTTCCTGTCCCAGATCACATCTAAGTATTTGACACTGTTAGATATCGAAATCGTCTTATTGAGCAAACGTGGTGCGTTAAATTGGCCCACCTTCGTCTTCCTCATGAACAGGCATTTTTCAGTCTTCTCTGGGTTAACATTGAGACCTCTGACTCTAGCCCAGTCATATGCCATATGCAAGACACTTTCGGCCCTTCTGCATAGCTCGTTCGGATCCTTACTTCTTAGAAGAATTATAACATCGTCTGCGTAGCAGACGGGTTCAAATCGCTCCTCAGTCAGCATCCGTAATAGGTCATTTATGGTGGTCCCCCATAGGAGTGGCATCGGCATACGTGCTCACCGTGGTCCATATAGGACCATACTTGGACATAGCTGTCTAAGAGACCGATCTCCCATGATAAAAGGTCTAGGATCCATAATTGGCACATTCATTACCCGATTTCCCTGAAATTTGGAACGGTACCTTGCAAAAGACCCTTCGACGATGTTGGGAAATATGGCATAGCTGCCATATAGACCGATCTCTCAAAGAATGGTTTCGGGCTATCAAAGGAGCATTTGTTACCCTATTTCGTTGGAATTTGAAATCGTTAGGTGTATCTACTGGATGCCACATTAGCGGAGATTTGGCATGTTCGCCTATGACGCTGAATGTCTGAATTCAAATCCGGCGAGAACAAGAGAACAAAAATTTTCAGCGATGGTCATCCCCTCCTAATGCTGGCGACATTTGAGAGGTACCATGCATAGAAGCCATGTACAAATAGCTCCCCTAAAAGATGTCGCACTGAGGCATGCTATTCGGACTCAGCTAAAACAAGTAAAAGGTCGAATCTTTTATACCCTCCACCATGGATCGCATTTGTCGAGCTCTTGCCATGGTATCTCTTTTTAGGCAAGCAAAGGATAAAAGAAATGAATTGCTATGTTATTGGAACAATATCAAGTTATGGTTCATTTCGGACCATAATTGAAATATTGGAATATTGGAGACCATAGTAGAAGTCATTGTGTAAAATTTCAGCCAAATCTAGTAAGAATTGCGCACTTTAGGGGCTAAAGAAGTAAAATACGGAGATCGGTTTATAGGGGTGCTGCATTAGGCTATAAACTGAGAAGCCGCTGTACAAAATTTCACCTAAATCGGATAATAATTGCGCCCTCTAGTGGCTCAAGAAGTGGCTCATGACCCCAGATCGTTCTATATGGCAGCTATATCAGGTTATGGCAGCTATATATTGTTATGAAAGTCATAACAAAACACCTCATGCAAAATTTCAGCTAAATCGAATAATAATTGCGCCCTCTAGTGGCTCAAGAAGTCAAGACCCCAGATCTGTTTGTATGACAGCTATATCAGGTTATAGACCGATTTAAACCATTCTTAGCACAGTTGTTGGAAGTCATAACAAAACATCTCATGCAAAATTTCAGCCAATTCGGATAATAATTGCGTCCTCTAGTGGCTCAAGAAGTCAAGACCCCAGATCGTTTTATATGGCAGCTATATCAGGTTATGAACCGATTTGAACCATTCTTAATACAGTTATTGAAAGTCATAACAAAACACCTCATGCAAAATTTCAGCTAAATCGGTTAGGAATTGCTCGCTCTAGAGGCTCAAGAAGTCAAGACCCCAGATCGGTTTATATGGCAGCCAAATCAGGTTATGGACCGATTTAAACCATTCTTAACACAGTTGTTGGAAATCACAACAAAACACGTCATGCTGTATTTCAGCCCAATCGGATATGAATTGCTCCCTGTAGAGGCTCAAGAAGTCAAGACCCCAGATCGGTTTATATGACAGCTATATCAAAATGTGGACCGATTTGAACTATTTTTAGCACAGTTGTTGAAAGTTATAACAAAACACCTCATGCAAAATTTCAGCCAAATTGGATAATAATTGCGTCCTCTAGTGGCTCAAGAAGTCAAGACCCCAGATCGGTTTATATGGCAGCTATATCAGGTTATGAACCGATATGAACCATTCTTAATACAGTTGTTGGAAATCACAACTAAACACGTCATGCTATATTTCAGCCAAATCGGATATGAATTGCTCCCTGTAGAGGCTACATATCAGGTTATGCGTCCTCTAGAGGCTCAAGAAGTCAAGACCCCAGATCGGTTTATATGGCAGCTATATCAAAACGTGAACCGATTTGAACTATTCTTAGCACAGTTGTTGAAAGTCGTAACAAAACACCTCATGCAAAATTTCAGCCAAATCGGATAAGGATTGTGCCCTCTAGAAGTCAGGATCCCAGATCGGTTTATATGGCAGCTATATCAGTATAAGGACCGATTTGAACCATTTTGGAAGTCATAACAAAACACCTCATGCAAAATTTTAGCCAAAGCGGATAAGAATTGTGCCCTCTAGTGGCTCAAGAAGTGAAGATCCCAGATCGGTTTATATGGCAGCTATATCAAAACGTGGACCGATATAGCTCATTTACAATCCCAACCGACCTACACTAATAGGAAGTATTTGTGCAAATTTCAAGCGACTAGCTACTCCTAGCGACTAGCTACTCCTTCGAAAGTTAGCGTGCTTTCGACAGACAGACGGACGGACGGTCGTACAGACGGACGGACGGTCGGACAGATGAACGGACATCGCTACTTCGACTTAAAATGTGATGACGACAAACAGAATGACGAAATTAGTATACCCCCATCCTATGATGGAGGATATAAAAAGATGGTCCCTTACCATTAAGCTAAAAACTTATGGGCAACTTTGTGTTGAGCCTCTACAAGCTGGAGGTAAATGACCCATATTTTGATATAGCAGCCATATAGACCGATCTCCAGATTTTCAGTCATAGGTCCATAAGAGGAGTATTCTTCAGCCGATCTCAACAACATATGGAACTGTGAGTTTGTTGATTTGAACCCTTCGATATCCCTGCTCATATGATCTTTTGATTTAAGGTCCTGTGCCCATAATGAGGAGGCCACCGTAGCGCAGAGGTAAGCATGTCCTCCTATGACACTGAACGCCTGGGTTCGAATCCTGGTGAGGCCGCCATACAATTTCTAGAAGTTTTCCCCTCCTAATGCTGGCGACATTTGTGAGGTACTACGCCATGTAAAAACTACTCCTCAAAAGAGGTGTCGCACAGCCGCACCCCCTTCAGACTCGGCTATAAAAAGGATGCCACTTATCATTGAGATCCAACATATGGAACTGTGAGTTTGTTGATTTGAACCCTTCGATATCGCTGCTCATATGAGATCTTCTGATTTAAGGTCCTGTGCCCATAATGAGGAGGCCACCGTAGCGCAGAGGTAAGCATGTCCTCCTATGACACTGAACGCCTGGGTTCAAATCCTGGTGAGGCCGCCATACAATTTCCAACAGTTTTCCCCTCCTAATGCTGGCGATATTTGTGAGGTACTACGCCATGTAAAAACTTCTCCTCAAAAGTGGCACTGCCGCACCCCGTTCGAACTCGGCTATAAAAAGGAGGCCCCTTATCATTGAGCTCCAACATATGGAACTGTGAGTTTGTTGATTTGAACCATTCGATATCGCTGCTCATATGAGATCTTCTGATTTAAGGTCCTGTCCCCATAATGAGGAGGCCACCTTTGGCGGTGAACGCCAGGGTTCGAATCCTGGCGAGACCATTATAAAATGTTCAGCAGTTTACCCCTCCTAATGCTGGCGACATTTGTGAGGTACTACCCCATGTAAAAACTTCTCCTCAAAAGAGGATTCGCACTGTCGCACCCCGTTCGAACTCGGCTATGAAAATGAGGCCCCTTATCATTGAGCTCAAACTTGTATCGAACTTGACCCATTGGCATGGTAGAAGGTTGTGCCTATTCCTTTAAGGACTGTTCATGGGCAAATTTACATTTTGCCCATAATGAGGTGAATACTATTCCAATTTTTGACCAAACCAAAATTTTTTTTTACTATTTCTTACGAAAACGAAACGTTGGCGAATTTTTTTTTGTTTTTATCAAAATCCAAGTTTGATGAAATGTCCTACGAAAGTTTTTGTGAACATTATTCCTCTTCCTTAATACTCCCCTCTTCAATAAAATATTTACAAGTTATATGCGTATTTGGGGCTTCATACATCATGTTCTCAATATTTTTTTTCACATAAAAGCCAACAAGGCAAAAAATGCAAACAGCAACTGTAAGAAAAAAAATATATAATAAAAACAGTCTAAAACTTCTTTTTTATGCGATCCACACGCTATTAATCGTGTGCACATAATTGGCTTCTCAGGTAGTTCACAAATAACTGCAAATCGTTGCAAATGATGTGAGTGATGCGAAAGGGATACGGATGAGGAACGATCTGGCTGGCCAATGGGCAATTTATGGCCCATACATACAAACCGGACCAACACATTTTTATTATATCAAAGAGGAGAGGGTTGGTAAGAGCATGCAGTTGGCTCCCTGTACTTAAGAGCAGGGAAATTACAAAAAGCTACAGAGGAATACGCATCCTGCAACTGTATCTGCAGAGTATGATAATCATTTGCACAAGTTGTAGCCAATTTGAAGGTGAATCTGTGAAGTTAACTGTGATGTAAATTGAGGAGGTTTTAAAGTAAACAACAGTGTGCTTTATGGTGGAAGGAATGGTGGCTGAGAAACCAAACCAAAATATTTGCGAAGTTTCGTTTGCAAGTTTTAACTAAATATTTTAGTAGTGGCAAAATTTTTTTTAATGAGATTTTAATGAGGTCCTGGTAGCAGTGATCCGACTAAAGAACAACAAGGCAGCAGGAGCCGACGGGTTACCCGCTGCACTATTAACGACCGAAGGCGACACGCTGATAAGGCGTATGCATCAGCTTATCTGCGCAATCTGGTTAGAAAAACGCATACCCGATGAGTGGAACCTCAGCATACTCTGTCCCGTACACAAGAAAGGAGACAAGACGGAATGTGCCAACTACAGTGATATAAGTCTCCTCCCCATCGCATACAAGATACTCTCGAGCGTACTGTGTGGAAGATTAAAACCTAAAGTCAATGAGATAATTGGGCTCTATCAATGCGGCTTTAGACCTGGTTAATCCACCCTGGACCAGATAATCATACTGCGCCAAATCCTGGAAAGGCCCCAGAAGGATAAATCAACACCTACCATCTGTTTGTTGACTACAAAGCCGCCTTCGATACTCCTTTACGTTCAAAGGTATTTCAAGCCATGTCTGAGTTTGGTATCCCTGCAAAATTAATAAAACTCTTCAGGATGACACTTTCTGATACGTGTTCCTCAGTAAGAATAGGAACGAATCTCTCTGAACCATTTAATACCAAACGAGGTTTCAGACAAGGAGACAGCCTATCGTGTGATCTTTTTAATATCCTGTTGGAGAAGATTATACGAGAAGCAGATGTGAATAGATATGGCACATTAATCACAAGAGAACACATGCTAATCGCCTGTGCCGACGACATCGATATCATAGGTCGGTCACCGGAAGTAGTAACTGCAGCCTTTGAAAGAATCGAAAAAGAGTCAGTGAAAATGGGTCTGGCAGTAAATGGGGATAAGACGAAATGGATGGTTTAAACCCCCAAAACACCTTCGAGCAAATAAAGAAAATGGAGAAAGTTAGGAACCACAACTTTGAGATAGTCAGTAACTTTATCTACCTCGGCACCGCTGTAACCGAAACAAATGACTGACACCTGTTTTGAGAAAAAGCGAAGAATAATACTGGCAAACAGATGCTACTTTGGACTAAGTAAGCAGTTTAGAAACAAAGCCACCTCTCGACAGACGAAGATTACACTATACAAGACACTGATACTACCAGTGCTGTTATATGGTTCTGAAGCATGGGTACTTGTGAAAGCAGATGAGGCAGTGCTTGGAGTATTTGGGAGAAAGATTCTTCGTAAAATATATGGACCAGTTTGTGTTAATGGAAAATATAGGCGACGTAGGAACCACTAGCTGTATGACGACGATAGTATAGTTACACGCCTCAAAATACAACGGCTGCCAGGCTGCCAGCTAGGTCATGTTGTCAGAATGGATAAAAAAACTCCAGCAAAAAAGTCTTTTGAAGGCAAACACGGTGGTACACGCAAACCGGGAAGACCAAAAGCTCGATGGAAAGACCAAGTTGTGGGAGATACCTCGAAACTTGGTGTCAGAGATTTTAGAATCAGCGCAGAAGATCGAGGCGCTTGGAACTCCATTCTACGTTCGGCTAGTGGAAGAAGTATTCTGTCAGAGCCAATTAAAATAAGTTGGAAGTGAGTTCCAGAGACGTACAGCAAATATGATATTCAGAAACGATATGCCATTCAGAAACAAGCCTCCGATAAATTTTGGGAATGATTTGTTTTACCTCTAATAGATCTGGCGAAATCAATAAATCCATACAGACATTGTGATGCCTGCGTGTAGAACAGTTTATGTAGGAAAGTAAGCGATCTCAGGTACAACAAGTGCTGTAAGGAGACGCAATATAGGGATAAAGAGTATTCAAGCCTTCTCAAGCCAAATACATAACGAGTAACGCTATTAAAAAAGGTGTTTAGCTTACGTCTACTTACCGAGTCGCAATTAGCAAACAACTCACAGCCGCAGAGAATGCCAGGAATAAGATAAGTCTTTGCCAAGAGAGACCTAACCCGCAGCGGAGTAACCGACTGAGTGGCCCAGAGAGCACGCAATTTTGAATATCCCTGACCAACGACAGAGTCGATATGATTACTGCAAGTCAGACTGCTGTTAATAACCACTCCTAAGTTCTTTGCATGAGGAATGATTTCCAATCTAGAGTCGTTAATGAATATACCTGAAAAACACATGAATAACGAGACAGCCTGTTTCTGATAACCACACACTTGGACTTTACAGGGTTGAGGCACAGGCCATTGGCTTTCGCCCAGGTGCTGACTCTTGACAGATCATGATTAAGCAGACCCAATCTCATCCCTCGGACTGCCGATATATATTTGTACATCGTCAGCGTACATATGTACCTCACATTGACTCGCCAAGTCGTTACTGTACAATAACAAGTAAAAGCGTGCTAAGTTCGGCCGGGCCGAATCTTATATACCCTCCACCATGGATCGCATTTGTCGAGTTCTTTTCCCGGCATCTCTTCTTAGCCAAAAAAGGATATAAGAAAAGAGTTGCTCTGCTATTAAAACGATACGATATGGTCCGGTTCGGACCACAATTAAATTATATGTTGGAGACCTGTGTAAAATTTCAGCCAAATCGTATAAGAATTGTGCCCATTGGGGCTCACGAAGTAAAATAGGGAGAACGATTTATATGGGATCTGTATCGGGCTATAGACCGATTCAGACCATAATAAACACGTTTGTTGATGGTCATGAGAGGATCCGTCGTACAAAATTTCAGGCATATCGGATAATAATTGCGACCTCTAGGGGTCAAGAAGTCAAGATCCCAGATCGGTTTATATGGCAGCTATATCAGGTTATGAACCGATTTGAACCTTATTTGACACAGTTGTTGAAAGTAAAAATAAAATACGTCATGCAAAATTTCAGCCAAATCGAATAGGAATTGCGCCCTCTAAAAGCTCAAGAAGTCAAATCCCCAGATCTGTTTATATGACAGCTATATCAGGTTATGGACCGATTTAAACCATACTTGGCACAGTTGTTGGATATCATAACAAAACACGTCGTGCGAAATTCCATTCCATTCGGATAAGAATTGCGTCCTCTAGAGGCTCAAGAAGTCAAGACCCAAGATCGGTTTATATGGCAGCTATATCAGGTTATGAACCGATTTAAACCATACTTGGCACAGTTGTTGGATATCATAACAAAACACGTCGTGCGAAATTCCATTCCATTCGGATAAGAATTGCGTGCTCTAGAGGCTCAAGAAGTCAAGACCCAAGATCGGTTTATATGGCAGCTATATCAGGTTATGGGTCGATTTGGACCATACTTGGCACAGTTGTTGGAAGTCATAACAAAACACGTCGTACAAAATTTCATTTCAATCGGATAAGAATTGTGCACTCTAGAGGCTCAAGAAGTCAAGACCCAAGATCTGTTTATATGGCAGCTATATCAGGTTATTGACCGATTTGAACCATACTTGGCACAGTTGTTGGATATAATAACAAAACACGTCGTGCAAAATTTCATTCTGATCGGATAAGAATTGCGCACGCTAGAGGCTCAAGAAGTCAAGACCCAAGATCGGTTTATATGGCAGCTATATCAGGTTATGGACCGATTTAAACCATACTTGGCACAGTTGTTGGATGTCATAACAAAACGCGTCTTGCAAAATTTCATCCGAATCGGATAAGAAGTGCGCACTCTAGAGGCTCAAGAAGTCAAGACCCAAAATCGGTTTATATGGCAGCTATATCAAAACATGAACCGATATGGTCCATTTACAATACCAACCGACCTACACTAATAAGAAGTATTTGTGCAAAATTTCAAGCGGCTAGCTTTACTCCTTCGGAAGTTAGCGTGCTTTCGACAGACAGACGGACGGACGCACGGACGGACGGACATGGCTAGATCGACATAAAATGTCACGACGATCAAGAATATATATACTTTATGGGGTCTCAGACGAATATTTCGAGTAGTTACAAACAGAATGACGAAATTAGTATACCCCCCATCTTATGGTGGAGGGTATAAAAAGAGAAGAGGACCCAGAATTGATCCCTGAGGAACACCTTTTAAAACAAGCAGACGGACTGAGTGCGGTGTGACAGGTACAACAAAATAAGACGAACGGACATAGAAGAAAAATTGTAAAAATGTCTCATCTTATCACATGCCTTAGAATGGTCAAGAGGAACAAGGAAATTTATCTTGTCATTCTCAAAATTGACCCCGATCCTCTCAGTGACCTCTGCCAAGGCAGTTAGGCAGCTGTGGTTAGGTCGAAACACGGACTGTCTCATATATAATAAAGAGTTCTCGTTGACAAAAGACGACATTTGCAAATGCAACAATTTCTCAAAACCTTTGACAAAGAATTGCAATTGGTTTATATTCCTTGGAATTTTTTATTCCACGCTAATGGAAAGTAACTCGTGGTCAAAATCCTATTGAAAACATAGGTTACATGAGGAATAATAAGGGGGAGCAAAAGTCTTACAAATCTGGGATCAATGCCATCAGATCCGACAGCGTTAGACTTTACAGTCGCGACTCAAGGACATCGGTGGGACCAATACAGCTGAAGCCAAAACCAGAGTCGTCATCGAGAGAGGGGGAGATATTGGCCCAGGACAGGACACAGAATTGATCCCTGAGGAACACCTCCTAAAACAAGCAGAGGTGCCGATACAGAAGACTTATAACTGACGGACTGAGTGCGGTGTGACAGGTGTCTCATCTTATCACTTAACAAGGAATGATCCACAGTGTCAAATGCCTTAGAATGGTCAAGAGGAACAATGAAATTTATCTTGTCATTCTCCAAATTGACCCCGATCCTCTCAGTGACCTCCTCCAAGGCAGTTAGGCAGCTGTGGTTAGGTCGAAACCCGGACTGTCTCACATATAACAAAGAGTTCTCGTTGACAAAAGACGACATTTGCAAATGCAACCATTTCTCAAAGACCTTTGACAAAGAATCGCAATTGGTTTATATTCCTTGGAATTTTTAAGCAGTGGGATGACTTTGGCAACTCGTGGTCAATATCCTATTGAAAACATAGGTTACATGAGGAATAATAAGGGGGAGCAAGAGTCTTACAAATCTAGGATCAATGCCATCAGATCCGACAGCGTTAGACTTTAAAGTCGCGACTCAAGGACATCTGTGGGACCAATACAGCTGAAGCCAAAACCAAACTCGTCTTCGAGAGAGGGGGAGATATTGACCCAGGACAGGACACAGAATTGATCCCTAAGGAACACCTAAAATAAGCAGAGGTGCCGATACAGAAGACTTATAACTGACGGACTGAGTGCGGTGTGACAGGTGTCTCATTTTATCACATAACAAACAAATGCCTTAGAATGGTCAAGAGGAACAAGGAAATTTATCTTGTCACTCTCAAAATTGACCCTGATCCTCTCAGTGACCTCTGCCAAGGCAGTTACGCAGCTGTGATTAGGTCGAAACCTGGACTGTCTCACATATAACAAAGAGTTCTCGTTGACAAAAACGACATTTGCAAATACAACAATTTCTCAAAGCCCTTTGACAAGTAGCAAAGAATCGCAATTGGTCTATGTTCGTTGGAATTTTTAGGCAGTGGGATGACTTTGGCATGTTTCCACGCTAATGGAAAGTAACTCGTGATCAAAATCCTATTGAAAACATAGGTTATATGAGGAATAATAAGGGGGAGCAAGAGTCTTACAAATCTAGGATCAATGCCATCAGATCCGACAGCGTTAGACTTTACAGTGGGACCAATACAGCTGAATCCAAAACAAGAGTCGTCATCGAGAGAGGGGGAGATATTGAAGCCATAGAAATTGGGATCAACTGGGATCTGTGGGACATTAACAAAGGCAAGTTTGTTGCACATCTATTAGTATCTTTCCCAATTCCTATGTCTCGAATAACCTTCCACGTTCTCTTGGAGCCTATTGCAGAAGTAAAGCGTCTATAATAGTAGTATTTTTTCGCTATCTTAATCAACTTATTGATGTGGTTTCTTGCTGAGCGAAAGGCATCATGTAACTCAGGCGTCCTCAAATGTCTCCACCTGCGATGCGACGTATTCATGAATATTGATGTGGTTTCTTGCTGAGCGAAAGGCATCATGTAACTCAGGCGTCCTCAAATGTCTCCACCTGCGATGCGACGTATTCATGAATAGCCGAACGAATATCCTGGGAGAACCACGGTTTCGATCTGGAGGACACTTCTCTAGTCTTGAGTGGAACCGTAAGTTCCTGTAGGTCACGGATATTTCTCTGTAGAAAGTCAGTTTGTTCATCGATAGTTTCCATACGAAATATCAGATCCCAGTCGATGAGCACAGCACTCGAAAGCAAAAAATCATGGTGGAGACGGGCAAAATCTCCATATGATTAAGTTTCCCTAGTCCTGGTGAGCTCAAATTCATAACATAACAAGTAAAAGCGTGCTAAGTTCGCCGGGCTGAATCTTGTATACCATCCACCATGGATCGCATTTGTCGAGTTCTTTTCCCGGCATCTCTTCTTAGGCAAAAAAGGATATAAGAAAAGATTTGCTGTGCTATTAGAGCGATATCAAGATATGGTCCGGTTCGGACAACAATTAAATTATATGTTGAAGACCTGTATAAAATGTCAGCCAATTCGAATAAGAATTGCGCCCTTTGGGGGCTCAAGAAGTAAAATAGAGAGATCGATTTACATGGGAGCTGTATCGAGCTAAAGACCGATTCAGACCATAATAAACACGTATGTTGATGGTCATGAGATGATCTGTCGTACAAAATTTCAGGCAAATCGGATAATAATTGCGACTTCTAGAGGCTCAAGAAGTCAAGATCCCAGATCGGTTTATATGTCAGCTATATCAGGTTATGAACCGATTTGAACCTTATTTGACACAGTTGTTGAAAGTAAGAATAAAATACGTCATGCTAAATTTCAGCCAAATCGGATAGGAACTGCGCCCTCTAGAAGTTCAAGAAGTCAAGTTCCCAAATCTGTTTATATGACAGCTATATCAGGTTATGGACCGATTTGAACCATACTTCGCACAGTTGTTGGATATCATAACAAAATACTTCGTGCAAAAATTCATTCAAATCGGATAAGAATTGCGCCCTCTAGAAGCTCAAGAAGTCAAGACCCAAGATCGGTTTATATGGCAGCTATATCACGTTATGAACCGATGTGAACCATACTTGGCACAGTTGTTGGATATCATAACAAAACACGTCGTGCTAAATTTCATTCCAATCGGATAAGAATTGCGCACTCTAGAGGCGCAAGAAGTCAAGACCAAAGAACGGTTTATATGGCAGCTATATCAAAACATGGACCGATATGGCCCATTTACAATACCAACCGACCTACACTTATAAGAAGTATTTGTGCAAAATTTCAAGCTGCTAGCTTTACTCCTTCGAAAGTTAGGGTGCTTTCGACGGACAGACGGACGGACGGACGGGCGGACGGACGGGCGGACGGACGGGCGGACGGACGGGCGGACGGACGGGCGGACGGACGGACGGACAGACAGACGGAGGGATATGGCTAGATCGACCTAAAATGTCGCGACGATCAAGAATATATGTTCTTTATGGGGTCTCAGACGAATATTTCGATTAGTTACAAACAGAATGATGAAATTAGTATACCCCCATCCTATGGTGGAGGGTATAAAAAGATGAAGTCATGGTTCGAAAAACATGAGGCTGACAGTTGGTCGTATAGGAGGACTTTAGAAGTGTCACTAACAAAGTACAAATCGAGAAGCGTGCTGGAGGATGCGGAAAAATGCGTGGGAATTGTTGAATTGACAGGCAAAAGCCCCAAGGAAAACATTTCAAACGTCAAGCCCATGTTCTGTAAAACGTTAGAGTTGAAGTCCCCAGCAACCACAATGTCTGAGTTAACAAGAGAGAGAGAGAGAGGTTTAAGGACAGAAAAAAAATCTCGCGTATCCGTACAGTTGTTCGGTCTATAAACGCACCCCACTAGGAGCTTGTTATCGGCAGCAGATACCTCAACAAAAACATACTCAATTGGGCCACCTGGGTTAGACTTTGTACATAACTGAGTATTCAGGTAGTTTCTCACAAATACAGAGCGGTGCCGCCCCCACGACGTAATCTATCAGCTCTGTGCACGCTATATCCTGAAAGATCAATAAACTCATTAGGTGTTGATTGATTCAGCCACGTCTCCGATATTTTTCAATTTTTGGTCCGCAGGTAACAATAATTTGCCTTAGCCGAAATGGAACAGTTGGCTCAACTCTTCCCCCTATTTCCACAATATTTCAACCAATTTATGTGAAATATTGAACTTTGACGAAATTTGCAAAAAATGTTTTTTTAGCCGCTTGAAATTTTGCACAAAAAATTAAATATTGATGTAGGTCGTCTGGGAGTGCATATAATTCCCATATAAACCGATCTCCCGATTTGACTCCTTGAGCTTCTGGAAGCCGTAATTATTGTCAGATTTGGCTGAAATTTTGCATGTAGTGTTCCCCAATGCCTTCCAACAACTGCGCCAAAGTCGGTTTATGACTTGATATAGCTCCCATATAAACCTATCGCCCGATTTGACTTCTTCAGCCCCTGGAAGCCGTAATTTTCGTCCGATTTAACTGAAATTTTGCACGTAGTGTTTTTTTGTATTATCTCCAGCAACTGTGTTAATTACGATTCAAATCGGTTCATAATCTGGTATAGCTGTCATATAAACCGATTTTGAATCTTGACTTCTTGAGCCAATAGAACGAGATATTCTCATCCGATTTGACTGAAATTTTGCATGAGATAACTGTGTTAAGTATGGTGCAAGTTGATGCATAACCTGATTTAACTTTCATATAAACCGATGTGGGATCTTGACGTCTTGAGCCTTTAGAGGGCGCAAAACTCATCCGATTTGGCAGAAATTGTGTACAAAGGCTTCTCTCATGACCTTCAACATACGTTTCTAATATGGTCGGAATCGATCAATAGCTTGATACAGCTCCCATATAAACCGATCTCCCCCTATTTTGCTTCTTGAGCCCTTGCTTAATATATGAACTCTTTTTTTCAGCCTCACCTAACCTACACTTTTTTTTTCAGCCTCACCTAACCACATTTCAAAAACAATTCCTGTACAAATTTCAGTTCGACTCCAAAAAAAAAACTTTTAAGGTTTTGACAATTCTTTCCTACATCTGAAATTTTTTCCAAAATTCTTTCACAACCCTCGATATTGCCTTTGACTAGCATCAGAGATGTCTGATTTATTTTCCATCTAATGCAACTGTGGCAAATGTTGCATTATATCCGTTAATACATTCACAGTCAAATGCAAATTTATTAAAGTGGCTAACAGCAATAGCCATAGCCGTTTTTCATGATAGGATGGCTAATAACAATTTAAACAAATTTAGGCAATATCTAAGATAGTGCATATCAATAAATTTTCAAAATGACTTTAAGAAGAGCATGGGGAACAAGGCGTCATTGCTGCTGCCATGTATGATAACATCAGCATATCGATTACCCTCAGTCTCAACAAGCACACAAATGAGTGAACTAAAAATTCGATTCGATCTAATCGATCGTATTATAGATCAAATCACTTTTCTTGTCCATCCACTTTAGAGGGGGAATTCAAACGCAAATTAAATCTCAGCAATAATTTGAGGTTTTGTGCCTTAGTTGACCACGATTGATACTCTTGAGCAATGAAAACGGAATAAAAGATTGACTGGCCAGTGGCTAGTTGGTTGAGTTTCTTTTGCTCTACGCTTTCCCTTCCCCCCGCCCCCTTGGGGAGCAGTGATATGTAACTGCCAATTGGCTAATATGAAATTTTATGGTATTGGAGTTTTCGTTATTCGCTTTCGATGCCAGTCATGCCAGCCATGGTCAGATATCTCCGTCATCACTGTCGTTTATGCGTGCATTTAGCATCTTGTAAAAGTATGATAGCCTCCATTATAATCAATTGTGCCTGATCGTAAAATTAAATGATCTCACAGGAAAATTAAGCGCAATTACGCAAAATAGCCAACAGGCAAATCAGCCACAACTACACCTCTATCCCACCTGAATTTGTGGACGAACACATATTGGGGATCAACTGGATAGGCACCTAAGACAGGCATTAATCAATGGGGGCCATTGTGAAAAGGGCCTTCAGAAGGGTACATTGATGAAAACCTCCCTAAGATTTTTATTGAATTGGAGGGTTTGGGGGAGAGTTTTAAAAGCTCTCCGGCGACGAGAAACAGAAAGTTTTTTTTTACATTTTTTTGGAAACTTTTCTTTTAGATATATTTTTTTCTGGAAAATGTCATATTTTTTATTACAATTTGCATATTATTTTAGAAATTTTTTTTTCAAGAATTATCCTAATTGAAAATTGTTTCCAAGATTCGTTTTCATAGAGATTTTTTCCAAATACTATTTTTATAGAATGTTTTTTAATAAAGATTATTTTTTAACCATATTATTTCCATAGAAGGAAAGCAAAACAGATAGGAAACGAGGTACTAATAGGGTGCGATGCGAACTCTCACTCATTTCGAGGGGTAGTACCAACCCTAATAAGCGGGGCCAAGCCCTGGCAGAGTTCTTGAGTACTAACGACCTAATAACACTTGATATTGGTAACACCGCTACCTTTGTTAATAGAATTAGCGAGGAGGTATTAGATAAGACGATATGCTCGGAAAATCTAATCAATGAGGTTCAGAGTTGGAGGGTCTCCATGGAACACTCTTTCTCTGACCATCGCTACATTAGGTTTAGAATAGCATGACCAGCACCGAATCCGATAAGCTTCCGAAACAAGTTGAAAACCAACTGGACAAAAGGCTACTCAGAAGAATACTTGGGCAAGATTATTTAGTGTCCATCGTTATCACGTTAAGCTTAGCTGAAAGCTACCGAGCTCGTCCACAGGTTACGGATGGTGGAAAGCTCCGTTTTTATGCGGAGTAGCTGCAAATGCGGCGGCGGGCAGTCAGCGATTTTCGAGAGGAGAGTCTCAGTGAGGAGTCAGGTGGCACTGGCTCTTAATTAAATACTGAGTGCCAATGATACTTGAGATGACAAGGCGAGTTATGGGCGCCTTCATATAACCAATGGCCAACATCAGCGTCAGGGGCGGCTGGCGGCAAGCGTCGGATCTTGAAGCAAGCGGCTCGCCACAATGAGGGATGCGTGTGCTATCCCACAAAACCCATGCGGTTGGGGCGCTGGCCAGTAACCCGCCCCCGGAAAACTGAGAACTACTACAAAGGAATAGTAAAAACGGACCCCCCCCCCAACGTTGACGACCCACGCAAACGAAAAAAGGACCATGCTTTGCGGATATGCACCTGGAATGTCCGCACACTTCATAGAGAAGGTGCAGTATACGCGCTGGCGGATGTATTAGAGAAGTACAAGGCAGATATTACCGCCTTACAGGAAGTGCGATGAACTGGGAATGGCGTCACTACAACACCAAACGGTGACGAACTATACTATAGCTGCCATACCACGAGGCATGAATTTGGCTGTGGATTTGTGGTTAGTCGGAGACTGAAACACCTTGTGTCTCCAAATTCTTCAACATCAGCCTTATTTGTGCCCATGCCCCGACGGAAGACAAAGACGAGCAGACCAAGGATATTTTCTACGAGCGCCTACAGAAAGAATATGACTGCCGCCTCGCCCATGATATTAAAATCGTTCTGGGAGATTTTAATACGAAAATAGGGAAGGAAGACATTTCTGGTCCAACAGTCGGAAAGTTTAGCCTCCACGAGATAATGTCCAGTAATGGGTTGAGGCTGATAGATTTCGCCGCGGCAAAAAACATGGCAATTAGTAGCACCAGATGTCAACATAAAATATTCACAAAGCCACATGGGTGTCACCCGATCAAAACACGAGAAACCAAATTGATCACGTTGTGATAGATGGTAGGCATTCATCTAGCCTGTTAGATGTACGATCGAGCCATGGAGCGAATATAGATTCGGATCATTACCTTGTCGCAACAAAGTTTCGCACCCGTCTGAACATGGCGGGGAAAGTACGATCTGACACTGCACAGAAACTGGACATTGAAAGGCTGGAAAGAACATTTTACCCAACTGCTAGTGATGGTATAGAATGTTTACCTCCTAGTCAGAATGAGGTCCAAGTAGCAGTGAACCGACTAAAGAACAACAAGGCAGCAGGAGCCGACGGGTTACCCGCTGAACTGTTTAGGACCGGAGGCGACACGCTGATAAGGCGTATGCATCAGCTTATCTGGCTAGAAGAACGCTCTCCCGATGATTTGAACCTCTTCTCCTCCCCATCGCATACACTATACTCTCGAGCGTACTCCTCGAGTACGCATACAAGAAACTACTCAAATAAAAACAGCATGCCTATGTCAAGGGAAGGTCGGTGGAGACTACTGCCCTGCACAAGGTTGTGCATAAAAAAGAAGAATCCTTCCATGCATTGGCATCGAGGGGCTTTTAACAATGTGCGGTCCGATACACTGATCCAATCCTTACACCAGTACCGGGTGGATCCGGTCCTTAGAGACTGGATAAACCATATGCTAAGGAACAGGTGGATAAATTGTGTGTCTCATGGCATAAATATAAGGGAGAAAGTGGCACAGGGTACGCCACAAGGGGGGCATTTTATCGCCACTCCTATGGGTGACCACCATAAATAATCTATTACGGATGCTGACTAAGGAGGGATTTGAACCCGTGTGCTACACACACGATGTTATAATACTTCTAAGGGGTAATTATCCGAACGAGCTATGCAGAAGGGCTGAAAGTGTTTTGCATATGGCATATGACTGGGCTAGAGTCAGAGGTCTCAATGTTAACCCAGAGAAGACAGAAATATGCCTGTTCACCAAGAAGACGAAGGTGGGCCAATTTAACGCCTCACATTTCCTCAATAAGACGACTTTGATATCTGACAAGTTCCAAACTGAATTGGAGGTATCACATTCAGAAGCTTATTGAGAAGGTTCACCGATGTTGGACACTATGTAGATGGGCCGTAGGCTTGAAATGGGGCCTGAATTAGATGATAGTCCACTGGCTCTACAGGAGCGTGATTAGACCAATTATACTTACGCCTCAGTAGTTTGGTGGTCTTGGTATTGAGAAAAAGTGCAACATAAGGACCATGCAACAGGTTCAGAGAACATGTTGTCTTGGCATAGGCGGAGCGATGAGTACCACGCCCACTAGGGCACTGGAGACATACAGATTAAGTTTGAGGCAGCCACTGCGGCTATGAGACTTAAGTCGATGGGAGAATAGATGGAGGACGGGAACAGCTCATACCATCGCGGTGTAATCAAGGCGACGTTAGGAAACCTGGAAGGAAGGGAAGAGGTTTCAGATCGGATACCAGAGATGAACCTTGAAGTCGAGTGCAAGGCATTGCTGCCAGCGGCATAGTCTTGGATTGACGGAACTCTAGTATTGCCATCTGGAAGATCATGTTACACGGATGGATCAAAGCTAGAGGACAGAATGGGCCTGGGGGTTTACATTGAGAACCTAGGGACTGAGATCTGTTTTAGAATGCCTGACCATATTATGGTACTGCAGGCTTAGATCCGGGCGATCACGGAATGCGTGAAATGGTGTGGTGCTAACGCGAGGACGTCGAGTGTGAACATCTTTATCGACAGTAAAATTACCATAAGGGCAATAACAACCAGGACGGTAAGGTCACAAACAGTATTGAAGTGTAACAGGGGGATTAAAACCTTCTCTGAGGATGGGAAAATCCGCATCGTTTGGGTGCCAGGCCAAAACTGAGTAAGGGGAAAGGAAAGGGAAGACGATTTGGCGGTGAAGGCCAGAGGACTGCCGTCAATAAACTTGGTTAACCTAAAGCATTTCGGGTCGACGCAGTCCGAGTTAAGGGAGTGGACGACGAATGCGCGTGCAACATTGTGGAAGCGAAACGGTTGGTAGGACGGCAAAAATCGTATGGGGGTTCCAGATCGTGAGAAGATGAGGCTATTACTGAAAGGAAGTAAGAAGGCGTTCAGTATAGCTATTGGTATCATAACGGGACACATGGGAGTAAGAGCTCACTTCTGTAAAATGGGTGCGGCAAGTGATAACATGTGTAGGGCATGAGGGGAAGATGAGGAGACGTTGGAGCATTTCCTTTGCCATTGCCCGGCTTGGCATGGGCGTGGGGCGGATTAATATCGGCACCCTCTTTTCAACCTAACCTAACCCAACCATTTCTATAGAAGTTACAACTTTATTTTCAGAATTGGTTTATTTGCGTAGAAGATTTTGTCAGCATTTTATTGTTAAAGGTTTTGTTTAAGGCTGATTAGGTTTTTTTTAATTTGTTGGAATTTTTTGGTTTTTTGGTACCTCGTTGAAGTGTAGGGGGCCTTTAAACAGTCTCTGTCTCTCTATTTTTCATAATTTCCATTTGCAGAATTGTGTTTATGCCCTGGTATGGCATTGTCGTTCACATTGGCGATGCAACAGCGAGCGCTAAGGTAATACTCATGGCGCATAAACGGATTCAGCGAATTGACGTAATTGCAGCATTTAAGTTGTCTTATTGATCATAATAACTCCATAATAATGGAACATGTGAACAACAACAACAGCAGAACCAACAACAACTAAAACAAAACTGTATGCAATGACTGATACAACATCACAACCCAACCTCTTTGGGATCACTCAACTTGGTAGAAGTTGGTGGAAAAAAAATAACCTGTCCAAGTAAGTCAGTCCGTCAGTCGATCACTGACGTCGCCAAAGCGTAGAGCCAAAGGCTGGCTGGCTGGCCGGTCACTACTGACATAGACATGCACCGAACATGTACCAGGGTCTAAATACTCCCCTGGCCACCGTTAAGAGACCTTTTTCGCCGTGCAGTATGTAGAATTGGATGGAGTGTCATGTGGTAATGATAGTCTTTATTTGCTGACCGAACATTACGGCACATACAACGTTCGTAGCGATGATGATTGCCAGGCATAACGCACAAATAATATGATAGAGAATTTGCGCTTCTCCTGGGATTGATTCATTGTGTAATGATGATGAAATAGATCAGGTATGTGTTATGACAGACTTTTTTCATGGAAAAAGTTGTATGAAATTTTGGGTGAAATTTTCAATTTTTTTTTTTGTAAAAAATTTTGATAATAAATTGTGCAAAATTTTTTATTAAAAAAATATTTCTTTTATAAAAATTTTATGTTTTAATGGAATAGTAGCCAGCCTTGAAACTAATGAGCCTCATTACTGAATGGTTTCCCTATATATGGCATACTAGACCGTCCCATGACATAAAGGAGAAAAATTTTTTGAAAACGCATATCCTCCATTTTTTTCCTTTTCATCCCAATAGGCATTCTAGACCGTCCCGTGACATTAAGAAGAACATTTTTTTGCAAATAGAGAAACGCAAACCCTCAATTTTTCCCCTTTTCACCTCAATAAGTAAAATACGAAATGTTAACGCGATTGCTTAACGAAAACCCGGCCGCCACAAGTCCTTGAGTTGCTATGGTCTCTAAATAATTACTATTTGTGGGGTGTTTTGGGGAAGGGGTAGACCCCCAGTAAATTGGTCCCAAAAGTGGGTATCTCCCTAGCATTTGGCTCGACATATGGATATCAGATTCTTATTATCCCCCCCACTGATGGATGAGGGTATATTCATATTGTCATTCCGTTTGCAACATATCGAAATATCCATTTTCGACTCTATAAAGTATATATATTCTTGATCAGCGTAAAAATTTAAGACGTTCTAGAACTGTCCGTTCGTCTGTCTGTTGAAATCACGCTACAGTCTTTAAAAATAGAGATATTGAACTGAAACTTTGAACAGATTCTTTTTTTGTCCATAAGCAGGTTAAGTTCGAAGATGGGCTATATCGGACTATATCTTGATATAGCCCCCATATAGACCGATCCGACGATATCCGCATTCGGGGGGAAGTGTCCCCGCCCTAAATAGATACTAGAGGGTAATAGAAGGCGCAGCGCAGAGGGCCCGGTTCGGCTAGTAAATTTATAAAAATCAAAACTTTTTTAGAAAAAAAATTTTAAATACCGAAATTTTGTTAAAATTTTTATGAAAAAAAGCAAAGAAATGGAAAACTTTAATAAAAAAAAAATTTTCAATATATTATTTTTGAAGATTTTTTAATTAAATTTAAAGAAAATGTTGTTTTATAGACAACTATTGTATTGGGTTGCCCAAAAAGTAATTGCGGATTATTCATTTAGTCGGCGTTGATAAATTTTTTCACAGCTTCTGAATCTGTAATTGCATTCTTTCTGCTGTCAGTTATCAGCTGTTACTTTTAGCTTGTAAAAAAAGTGTAAAAAAGTATATTTGATTAAAGTTCATTCTAAGTTTTATTAAAAGTGCATTTACTTTCTTTTAAAAAATCCGCAATTACTTTTTGGGCAACCCAATAGTTGGCCCGAAATGCTTCGCTACACATACAAGTGTTTGCGGTCCCCTTTTGACATGGTCCACATTTGAAAATTATTTATATTCGGATTTAACTCTCTCGCCCTATTCATTTGGGACATAATTTCGGGGTGTGGTGACTCTCCGAAATTGACCAATATTTTTATATAATTTTAGCATTATAGTCTCAAATACCTTTCGTTTGAGTCCCATATTGTCCCGTTCGGTGTACATGTCCATTCGTGACCACTTCCAAGCATTCAAAAATTTGATGAACAATGACCAAAATGTAATTTTTAATAATGGAAAACTTCATAGGACCTTATCTCTTGGACTTAATTCCAAAAAAATTTGGGCATGAACTATAACCTGATTAGCGATACATTAGCTTCAGTCCCTAGAGGTGCAATGAATGTCCGAATCCGCTACCATTTAGACAAAAAAACCAATGATCCCTAGTGTGGCCCAAATCGGCTTTAAATGTTCGTCGCGGTCGAATTTCACAACATTTTACTTGTTTTCTAGGATTTGAACACAGACGGTATTTAACATTCCCCTCCTGCGCTAATGCTTCCCACTTTCACGGTAAGCCAAGCTTGATGCCAACTCAACTAAAGGGGCACTTGAGCACATGAAGCTGAATGTTACCACTTCACCAATCGATTTAATCTTTCTTACGTAAAATACTCACCACTAATCCAATGGAATTAAAACTATTTTCATTAGGTGATTGTAGGTGGTTAAATTTAAACTTATCGACAGTTTCTCAATTCTTTTGTTGTTCGGACTTGTGAGACTTCATTAATTCACTTCATTAGACTGGCTATTCAGTTCAAATTTGTGCACACGGCATTTGCAATCAGCTGCTCCTTATGGGCACTGAAATTTAAACTCAAACAATGCCATAGATTTTCATAAGCCATTAAGTAACTCAGTCAGCCAGCCAGTCAGTCGATATGTTTGTCTTTGTGGGACTCCTTTTGAGTGGCTAGTCATTCAGTTGGCTTCCTGTGAAAAATATTTGCGCATTAAGGCTTGTTAACGTTTTGACACTTAGCTGCACTTTTCCAAAGAGACTACTTCAGCCAGGCAGTTGACTGCCGCTGCCCCCAGATGATGATCATTTCTATGATGACATTAATTCCTATGCTACATACGTTTGTTCAAGAGGGGTAAACATTGGTCGTTTTCAACTATCCTTTGTTGGTTTAATGAGACTTAAATTAATGCTGAATGCATTTTAAAAATTGGTCCTATACTGAGATGACTTAGGGCTGATGGTGGTCATGGTGGTGTTGGTTGTTGTTTTTTCAAATTGACTTTTAAATTATCTGCCATGTTTCAATTGACCTTTGTGGTCCCGTGTGACAGTCAATAATGGCCTTAGAATTGGGTTATTGACAAGAGATCACCCCGATGTCGTTATGTTCCGCTCGTGTCGGGCTAAGCGAGACGAGGTGACCATGTGAAAATATTAAAACCCAATTGAAGGACATCTGCTTTGGTCACTAACTGTGTATTGCCAGTTTGTTAGATGGTCAAGGGTCTATCGAGTTGTAAGTTGTTAATCTGACATTTTGAAGTGATGAAAATGAAACGGAAGGACAAAAGGAGTTCATTATTTTTATATGGGATGCACTCATCATCTCATTTCCTTTCGTTTCCAATCCTATAAAGTGAATACATTGCTGAAGGTGATAAAAATCTAAAACAGCCAGATTCAGTTTGAAGCTGAGGTTTATTGGTCTATGTCTTGATGAAGCCCCCATATAAACCGATTAACTTTATAATTACCGATAACCTGAGACTACCATGGATAATAGGCCACCATTGATGCCACCGTAACGCAGAGGTTAGCAAGTCCGCCTATGACGCTGTACGCCTGGGTTCAAATCCAGGCGAGACCATAAAAAAAAAACTATTAAAAAGGCATTAAGTTCGGCCGGGCCGAACTTTGGATACCCATCACCTCGGGTACATATGTAAGCAACCTTTCGTCACAATCCGATGAAAATTGGATAACTTATGCACCCAAATTCGGCACGGGAATTGAGTGGTCTTATAAATATAAGTCACTGTTGAATTTCAACAAAATCGGGTAATAAATAAAGCTTTTATGAGCTTCAGACCCTTAACCGGCACATCGGTCTATATGACAGCTATTGGGTTGCCCAAAAAGTTATTGCGGATTTTTTAAAAGAAAGTAAATGCATTTTTAATAAAACTTAGAATGATCTTTTATCAAATATACTTTTTTTACACTTTTTTTCTAAAGCAAGCTAAAAGTAACAGCTGATAACTGACAGAAGAAAGAAGGCAATTACAGAGTCACAAGCTGTGAAAAAATTTGTCAACGCCGACTATATGAAAAATCCGCAATTACTTTTTGGGCAATATATCTATATTCAGCCCTATTTTTATCATGTTTGGGTCGGATGGCGGGTGGCCTAAAACTGCTCACTGTTTCAAATGTCTGTGAAATTGGATAAAAAATAATGCTTTTATGGGCTTCACACCCTTTACCGGGAGATCGGTCTATATGGCAATTATATATAAATATAGTTCGATCTGAACCATATTTGGGGCGGATGTCGGGTAACCTAAAACTACCCACTGTTTCAAATTTCAGCGAAATCGGGTAATAAATAGGGCTTTTTTGGGTTTCAGAACCTTTATCGGGAGATCGGTCTATATGGCAGCTATATCTCAATATAGTCCGATCTGATCCATATTTTGGTCAGATCTTGGTAGGTCTAAGGCTACTCACTGTTTTAACTTTCAGCGAAATTGGGCAATAAATAAAGCTTTTATGCGCTTCAGACCCTTTATCGGCAGATCGGTCTATATGGCAGCAAGATCAAAATATAGTCCGATCTGAACCATATTTGGGTTCTATGTTAGGAGGCTTTAAAGTACTCACTGTTTCAAATTTCAGCGAAATCGGTTACAAAGCAAAGATTTCATGGACCCTTTATCGGGAGATCGGTCTATATGTCAGCTATATCTAAATTTAGTCCGATCTGAGCCATACATAAGTCAGATGTCGGGAGGCTTAAAATAACTCGCTATTAAGAAATGTCAGCGAAATTGGGCAATAAATAAAGCCTATGGGCTTCAGACCCTTCATCGGGAGATCGGTCTATATGGCAGCTATGTCTAAATTTATTCCGATCTGAACCATACATAAGTCAGATGCCGGGAGGCTTAAAATAACCCACTGTTTCAAATTTCCGCGAAATTGTGCAATAAATAAAGCTTTGATGGGCTTCAGACCCTTTATTGAGAGATCGGTCTATATGGCAGCTATATGTAAATATGGTCCGATCTGAACTACAATAGTCCGATCTGAACTTTATTGCAAATGGGCCGTATCAGTTCAGATTTTGATATAGTTCTTGATCTCTAGTTTGGACTTCTAGAACTCATAGACACCTCAATATTTATCCGATTTGGCTGAAACTAATCAAAAACTAATCTCCGGTTTTAACTTCGTGAACTCCTAGAAACCTCATTTTTTATACGATGTGACTGTAATTCGGCAGCAGAAATGGTCCGTGGGACGATTTTTTACATTTTCGAGGGCTTTATCTTTTCCGACGATAAAAATAAAGAGATATTGAGCTGAAACTTTGCACAGATTCTTTTTCTATCCCTAAGCAGGTTAAGTTCGAAGATGGGCTACATCGGACTATATCTTGATATAGCCCCCATATAGACCGATCCACCGATTTAGGGTCTTAGGCCCTTAAAAGCCACATTTATTATCCGATTTTGCTGAAATTTGGGAACGTAAGTAGTGTTAGGCCCTTCGACATCCTTCTTTAATTTGGCTCAGATCGGTCCAGATTTGAATGTAGCTGCCATATAGACCGATCTCTCGATTTAAGGTTTTGAGCCAATAAAAGGCGCACTCACCATAAATTCATCCCTGGTTTAATGAATAAGTCCCTCCAAAATTCACACAATATCTCATCCAGATAGGTTCTTAAATATATAGAAGCCTTAGTTTTTGCCCGATTTAGTTAAAACTTGGTACGCAACCTCAGGGTTGCTTGACCCAAAATTTAAATAAAAATTTCGTATTTTAAGGTTACCATACCCAATGGTGGTAAAAAGAAGGGTCCGCCACCTTTCGGATATCAAACATGTAAGTACCCTATTTTTGCCGGGAGGCTTAATCCAACATTGGTCCAAATTTCAGGAAAGTCGGTTCAGAGTCAATAAGGATAATACAAACAAATATCCAGAAATTGAAACTAGCAAACAGCAGCACTTTAACTTTTCCAAATTGGTCTAAACCTGGTAAAATTTAACTCAATTTTACTTCTTTATACCCTTACTAGCGGAACAGGACCCGCTCCGCTGCGCCTTCTTATTTAATCTAAGCCCTATATGGTATCGTCAGGAGACCCCCCTGTTTGGGGATACTGGTACGGCCTGGATATTATATTGGTACTCTTCTCCCAAATACCTTTCATTGGAGCCTTATATTCCAATGGTCGGTAAATATGTGCGGTATGGGGGAGTTTTTGGGGGTGAGCTGGATCTTCATATATCAGATTCGTGCTCTGACCTCAAGTACCATATTGTGATTATTGTTTTATATTTCATTTGGATGTTGGCTTTGGAGGTGGGGCGGCCCCCTAAATATCCCACCCTAAATAAGGATACAAATTTCTGTATTTAAGTTATTATAAACAAACACAATTTTTGGGTCGATTTAACCCACCCATCACCGAGATCAAGCGTTTTTGAAAATAGGTTATAGGGAGGGTCCGCCCATTAAAGTTTGGATGTAAGATCTAATTAATTCACTTGAATTTGGTGGTAGATTGGAGTAGCCAAGCTTTTTACCCCGAAAATGGATATCGGATTCATACTCCACTGCCAAAAACCAAATTGGAGCTGCTTATTGTTATAGTCGGTATAAATGTGTGGTTTAGGGGGAGTTTACGAGGCGT
This sequence comes from Stomoxys calcitrans, assembly GCF_963082655.1. Classification (NCBI taxonomy): domain Eukaryota; kingdom Metazoa; phylum Arthropoda; class Insecta; order Diptera; family Muscidae; genus Stomoxys; species Stomoxys calcitrans. Next base: position 17,724,726 of record NC_081553.1, read on the forward strand.
CCCTGAAACATTTTGCCATGAAACAGATATAGATTTGAGCCCTTTTTTGCCATAATCCACAAAAAAAGGTGTACTCTACTACCAAGGACCTTATACTTCTGTCCTATTCTATCCTGATCGGCCATTATATATTATTTCATATTATGCATATATTATTTTTAATTCCTTTTTTTGGGTAGGGTAGGGGGAGGGGGATTGCCCTCTGACACGTCCTTTCATTTGAGTACAATTTATTTGAGCCTTTTTTTGTCTCGATCTACGGACCTGCCAAACGGTACGACGTGACCCAGATACTTGAATCCTTATACCAAAATTAGATTCGAAATATATTGTCATAGACCTTTCTTTTAAGTGACATATTATCCCGATCGAACTGCACGTCCTATAGAAGGGTATTTAGTGGGTAGACCGACCCCAGACTCTGTCCTAATTGTGCATACCAAATTCGTTGTCAACTCCCAAAGACCTTTTATTCGATTCCCATTTTATGACACTGGACCTTTATGCCCGTTTTGAGCGTTTTTGTAATTGCCCAATCGGTAAATATGTCCTGTTGAGGGGCTTTGGGGGGTGGGGACCCCCTCCGACACCAAGGAATAAATTTTCATATCAGCATTGGGCGCTACCTTTAAATAGCTTTCATTTGATATCCATATTGTCAAAATCGGTAAAGCAATAATTTTTGTGCCAGATTTGTATTAGACTTTTAAATACCTTTCATTTGATACCCATATAGCTCAAAGCTGTTAAAGTGCCCTCTTGGGTGGTGATTTTGGGGATGAGGGACCCCCTGACACTTAGGGAAACATTTTAATGCCAAGTTCGTACTCTACTCTAAAATACTTTTTAATTTGATACCCATTTAACCCTAAGCGGTGAAGTGTCCTCTTGGGGCTTTTTTTTGGGGTGGGCCCCCCCCCCCCCCTCGAAAAAGAAGAGTGACATTTGTATATCATATTCGTACTCTACTCTTAAATACCTTTCATTTGATACCCATATTGTCCAAGTCGGCACACATGTCTGTTCGGGTGGGTTTTGGGATGGGGCGTCCCTCCAGGTAATTTGACCCCAAAATTTTTTACACATTTCGTGTTTTTGGGGTACCGTAAGGTAGCATACAAAATTTCGCTTAAATCGGTGCTATTCTTGATCGGTTCGTCCGTTCGTCCGTCGAAAGCACGCTTACTTTCGAAGGAGTAAAGATATCCGCTTAAAATTTTGCACAAATATTTCTTAGTACTGTAGGTCGTTTGGGATTGTAAATGGGCTATATCGGTCCACGTTTTGATATACCTGCCATATAAGCCGAACTGAGGTCTTAACTTCTTGAACCGCTATAGGGCACAATTCTTATCTGATTTGGCTGATATTTTTCATGAGGTGTTTTGTTATGACTTTCAACAACTGTGCTAAGAAAAGTTGAAATCGGTCCATAACCTGATATAGCTGCCATATATACCGATCTGGGGTCTCGACTTCTTGAGCCTCTACAGGGAGCAATTATTAACCCATTTGGCTGAAATATTGCATGACGTGTTTTGTTATGACTTCCAACAACTATATTAAGAATGGATCAAATCGGTCCATAACCTGATATAGCTGCCATATAAATCGATCTGGGGTCTTGACTTCTTGAGCCACTAGAGGGCGCAATTATTATCCGATTTGGCTGAAATTTTACATGAGGTATTTTGTTATGACTTTCAACAACTGTGCTAAGAAAAGTTGAAATCGGTCCATAACCTGATATAGCTGCCATATAAACCGATCTGGGGTCTTGACTTCTTGAGCCTCTACAGGGAGCAATTATTATCCGATTTGGGTGAAATATTGCATGATGTGTTTTGTTATGACTTCCAACAACTGTATTAAGAATGGATCAAATCGGTCCATAAACTGATGTAGCTGCCATATAAACCAATCTGGGGTCTTGCCTTCTTGAGCCACTAGTGGACGAAGTTATTATCCGATTTCGCTGAAATTTTGTATGAGGTGTTTTGTTATAACTTTCAACAACTGTGCTAAGAAAAGATCAAATCGGTCCATAACCTGATACAGCTGCCATATAAACCGATCTGGGGTCTTGACTTCTTGAGCCACTAGAGGGCGCAATTATTATCCGATTTAACAGAAATTTTGTACAACGGCTTCTCCATTGACTTTTAACATGAATCGGTTTATAGCCGAATGCAGTTCCCCTATAAACCGATCTTCCTGTTTTTCTTACTCAGCCCCTAAAGTGGGCAATTCTTACTAGATTTGGCTGATATTTTTCACAATGACTTCTACGATAGTCTCTAATATTCAATGGTTCGAAATGAACCAAAACTTGATATTGTTCCAATAACATAGCAATTATTTTCTATTATCCTTTGTTTGCCTACAAAGAGATACAGTGGCAAGAGGTCGACAAATGCGATCCATGGTGGAGGGTATATAAGATTCGGCCCGGCCGAACTTAGCACGCTTTTACTTGTTTTTAAATATTTTCGAACTTTTGCTCTATTTGAAATTGTTGACTTTTAGCCAATAATTTTTTCCCAAGACATTTAATGGCTAAAAAATGTTTGGTGAACTATTTCCATTTACTTCGCTGACTTAGTGCCTTAATTTAAATAACCTCCAATAATTTAAACAATTTTTCATGTAATTGATAGTTTTACAGAAAATCAAATATCTTTCCCAAACCAAGGCTGACGACATAGTTACCGTAGCCTTTTTAGGTTTACAGTTCAGCAGAAAAGATCTCATTCCAAGATAATTGCAAGGTTTTGAATTACTCAAAAAAAGTTTCATAGCTTAAGTACCAAAGATCAACCCAACCGAAAGAACAAATCCAAGGGTAATCGTTTGTGGCTTGTGATTCTAAATGATCCATTTGACTTTTGGGGTCGTGGAAAAATTCTTCTCGGGCCTAATTGGCGGTATTGTTTGTTTTGATAAACACTCGGCCATAAAGACTATTTAGACGGCTAAAACATTTTATTATACAACAAATAATTTCCATGCCAAACAAATGAGAAGGAAAGGAGAGAAAAAACCATTTCGTTTAATTGTTAATTGCCATATGAAAAGGCAAAACAAATTTGCTTTGCATCTCCAAAAGTGTTTAAATTTGAATGTGGCGCTGTTTTCATGGGCTCTTGAAATCCATACAAATTTCTGTACAATTAGCGGCTTATCTATGAAATATGGCTACTTAATTAAGTTTCCACAAAACACAAGACATCATCATCGGTATGGGCTCACAGCGTAAATGGAAGCCTTCGACTTCGACTTTGCTTGGTGCAGATGAGGATGGAACTGCGGCAGGCAGGGATTGAAGCTGCCACAATGATACAATGGCTCACTCACAAGCCACTACCAAGTCAAATGCTCTTCTTCTTTTTTTTCTCCAATAATTTTTGCTTGCCCCCTTTACTACGAGTACTACCATTGAGATGGGTATATTTCTTTTTTTCCTATTTGTAAAATATTACCACAGTGTGTGTATTAACATCTCAATCATTATCTCATTCCCAGGCATTGACATGAAATAGGAGTTGAAGTTAAAATACAAATAATTCTTCTTGGCAAACGCCGCTGCGCAGTCGCACTCAAATAGGGTGGAATAAATGGTGGATTTACTTGTTTGTCCGTCCGTCCCTATGTTTGCCTGTCCTGTAAATCAGAATATGTCGATGGATGGATGGAGTTGTCGATGTCTGTCTGTAGCCTATTAAAATTTGATAAATTACTTCGCTGTTTTACAGTATTATCTATTATATGTACTTATGTTTATATGATTTTAACAAGAAATGTTTGCACAGTGTTCGGAATCGATATTAATAACATGAAAAAAACAAGTAAAAAGGCGTTAAGTTCGGCCGGGCCGAACTTTGGATACCCACCATATCGGGTATATATGTAAACCACCATTTATCAAAAGCGAAGAAAAATTGCATGCCTTATATCCAATATCGAAATATATTCCGATTTGGACCAAATACTAATAAGTACAAGTCATTGTTCAATTGTGTAATACAAAATATTGGTCTTTTTAGTAGCTATATCTAAAAATAAACCGATCTGAACCATATACGACACGGATGTCAAAAAGCCTAACATAAGTCACTGTGTGAAATTTCAGTGAAATCGGATTTTAAATGCACCTTTTATGGGACCAAGACTTTGAATCGATATATCGGTCTACATGGCAGCTATATCCAAATCGATTTGGGCCAAGTTGCAGACAAATGTCGAAGGGCCTAACACGACGCACTGTCCCAAATTTCGGAGAAAACGGACAATAAATGCGCCTTTTATTGCCCCAAAACTTAAAATCGAGAGATCAGTCTATATGACAGCTATATCCAAATCTGGACGGATCTGCGCCATATGGCAGAAGTATGTCAAGAGGCTTAACTTAACCCACTGTCCCAAATTTCGGCGACATCGGACAATAAATGCGCCTTTTATGTGCCCAAAACCTTAAATCGAGAGATCGGTCTATATGGCAGCTATATCTAAAGCTGGACCGATCTGGGCCAAATTTACGAGGGATGTCGAAGGGCCTTATACAACTCACTTTCCCAAATTTCAGCAAAATCGGATAATAAATGCGGCTTTTATGGGCCTAAGACCCTAAATCGGAGGATCGGTCGATATGGTAGGTGTATCCAAATCTGGACCGATCTGAGCCAAATTTACGAAGGATGCCTATGACAACTCACTGTCATAAATTTCAGCAAATTCGGATAATAAATGTGGCTTTTATGGGCCTAAGACCCTAAATCGGACGATCGGTCTATATGGCAGCTTTATCAAAATCTGAACCGATCTGGGCCAAATTGACGAAGGATGTCGAAGGGCCTAACACAACTAAATTTTGCATGAAACGTTTTATTGTGGTTCCCAATCGGATAATAAATGCGGCTTTTATGTGCCTAAGACCCTAAATCGGAGGATCGGTCGATATGGTAGGTGTATCCAAATCTGGACCGATCTGAGCCAAATTTACGAAGGATGTCGAAGGGCCTATGACAACTCACTGTCATAAATTTCAGCAAATTCGGATAATAAATGTGGCTTTTATGGGCCTAAGACCCTAAATCGGACGATCGGTCTATATGGCAGCTTTATCAAAATCTGAACCGATCTGGGCCAAATTGACGAAGGATGTCGAAGGGCCTAACACAACTAAATTTTGCATGAAACGTTTTATTGTGGTTCCCAACAACTGTGCCAACTTTTGTTGAATCGGTCCATAACCGCCCATAACATACAGCTGTCATATAAAACGATTTGGGGTCTTGACTTCTTGAGCCTCTAGAGGGCGCAATTATTATCCGATTTGGCTGAAATTTTGCATTACGTCTTGCGTTCCTTGACTTCCAACTACTGTGCTAAGTATGGTTTAAATCGGTCCGTAACTAGATATAGCTGCCATGTAAACCAATCTCGAATCTTGATTTCTTGAGCCTCTGGAGGGCGCAATTATTATCCAAATTAGCTGAAATTGTCTCCAATGGTCTCCAACATTCAATTCGATTATGGACCGAATCGGACCATAACTTGATATAGCTCCAATAGCATAGCAAATTATTTTCTTTTATCCTTTATTGGCCTAAAAAACGTACCGGGAACATGTCAATGCCCAATGTAGTCCCAAATTTTATGCAAAAAATATTTTGTGCCATCCAAGAATTGAGTTCTCCACAGTCTAAATACTAAATTTCTCATTAACATTACATTAAGGATTATAGGCATCTATGATAAGGGGCCTCCTTTTTTTATGCCGAGTCCGAACGGTGTGCAGCATAGCGACACCACTTGATAGAGAAGTTTGAACATGGCAGGATACCTTGCAAATGTAGCCAGCATTAGTAAGGGTATAACCACCGATGATAATTTTATTGATGTTCACGTCGGGATTTGAACCCAGGCGTTCGGCGTCATAGGCAGACATGCTATCCTCTGCGCCACGGTGGCCTCCTCTCTACGATCATTTTATTAAAAAGTGAATTTGTGAACTGTTTAAGTTGGACACAGTCCAACAATATTCAGATTTGTTTCTTTATATTCCTATATACTTCTTATAGGGTCCTGGGTGTGTGGGTCCTCATAGTTTAATTTTTGTGCATCGATTTCTTAATTCCCAAAAATGCCTTCACCACCTCTAGCTTTCGCCTGCTCTGAACACTGTGCTCCAGCAATGTTAACAAGCAATATTTAATATTTCGCAGCATCATCTCCATCATCATCATCAACATGGTGCTGGTTGGCTGGCTGGCTGCTTGCTTGGTGGATTGCCCAACTGACTGGTGGCTGGTATCATTTTCCTTTCTGTTGTGTGGCTGTGTGTCTAAGAGTGGTTTGGGGCCGTGTTAAGTGAAGATTATTAAACGTATCTCACCCAAGGGAGCACTTAACAATTCGTTAAGTTACCGACGCTTACGTTTCGGTTATGTTACGGCTGCTGGTGGTAGAGATTTTATTTCACTTCACATACTGCATACTGCCAACAACCACTCCCCACCAATTTGGATAAGTATTCACATTCAAAGGGAGGGTACCCTCTCTTCGCCAAACTCTGCTTGGTCGACACTTTCAATTAAATACCATTCTTACAGAATTCATCGAAAATTTGTATGCTTTGCCATTTTATGCAGTGATATAATCTGATTATTGCGGAGAAAAATAAATGGGAGAGCGTAAAGAGAGCCAGGAGAGAGATTGTGTGCTTGACTTGTAAGGGTGGTTGCCTTGTTTAGCTTGATTGGCGATGTTGCTTGTTGTGGGTTTTATTGATGAGAGAATTTACCGCACCATTCTCTATTTGCTGATATACTCCCCAGTCCATTGACATGAACTCTCCCTCCATGTTTAGTGCTGTCTGTGAATGCCTCTATGTGTGTGTATGTATGTGTGAATTGTCACTTTCATGTACTTTGGTAATGTTGTGGCGGTTGTTGTTATGAGGGGCTTCCTTGTTTTTTGTAAAAAGAGGGTGGAATTTTCAAGTGCTTGCAGTGATGTTGTGATAAAGCGATAAAAGTAATTGGGGTGAAATTTTGTTTTATCGCTTCATCCCCAACCCCGATGTGGTGTCATGTCTTTCTGTTGTTTGTTAATGGCTGATGCCCTTCTCCACTCCAAAGCCTTGAACTTTTTGTGTCCTCATAAATAATACAATAATGAATTGGTTTTACAGTTGCACAGTGGGACATTGCCATAAAAACATACTAAAAAACAAAAATATTAAAAAAATTATATAACAAATAAAATTAAAATAAAATAAATTAGCGTTTATTTATTAACGTTTTCATATATACTAAAGGGTGATTTTTTTGAGGTTAGGATTTTCATGCATTAGTATTTGACAGATCACGTGGGATTTCAGACATGGTGTCAAAGAGAAAGATGCTCAGTATGCTTTGACATTTCATCATGAATAGACTTACTAACGTGCAACGCTTGCAAATCATTGAATTTTATTACCAAAATCAGTGTTCGGTTCGAAATGTGTTCAAATTTTGACAAATTTTGTTCAGCGATGAGGCTCATTTCTGGTTGAATGGCTACGTAAATAAGCAAAATTGCCGCATTTGGAGTGAAGAGCAACCAGAAGCCGTTCAAGAACTGCCCATGCATCCCGAAAAATGCACTGTTTGGTGTGGTTTGAACGCTGGTGGAATCATTGGACCGTATTTTTTCAAAGATGCTGTTGGACGCAACGTCACGGTGAATGAACACATTTCGAACCGAACACTGATTTTGGTAATAAAATTCAATGATTTGCAAGCGTTGCTCCTTAGTAAGTCTATTCATGATGAAATGTCAAAGCATACTGAGCATCTTTCTCTTTGACACCATGTCTGAAATCCCACGTGATCTGTTAAATACTAATGCATGAAAATCCTAACCTCAAAAAAATCACCCTTTACAATAGTGAATTGGTTGTACACTTGCACAGTTCGATTTACTATGAAAATACTAAACAAAAAAAAAAAATTGATAAATAAAAAAAAAGAAAGTTTGAAAAATAAACAAGTAAAAGCGTGCAAAGTTGGTGCAAAGTACCCTCCACCATGGATCGTATTTGTCGAGTTCTTTTCCCGGCATCTCTTCTTAGGCAAAAAAAGGATATAAGAAAAGATTTGCTCTGCTATTAGAGCAACATCACGATATGGTCCGGTTCGGACCACAATTGAATTATATGTCGGAGACCTGAGTAAAATGTCAGCCAATTCGAATAAGAATTTCGCTCTTTGGGGGCTCAAGAAGTAAAATAGAGAGATCGATTTATGTGAGAGCTGTATCAGGCTATAGACCGATTCAGACCATAATAAACACGCATTTTGATGGTCAAGAGAGAATACGTCGTACAAAATTTCAGGCAAATCGGATAATAATTGCGACCTCTAGTGGCTCAAGAAATCAAGATTCAAGATCGGTTTATATGGCAGCTATATCAGGTTATGAACCGATTTGAGCCTTATTTGGCACAGTTGTTGAAAATCCTAATAAAATAAGTGGTGCAAAATTTCAGCCAAATCAGATAGGAATTGCGCCCTCTAGAAGCTCAAGAAGTCAAGTCCCCAGATCGGTTTATATGACAGCTATATCAGGTTATTGAGCGTCTTGGGGCTCAAGAAGTCAAATCCGGGGATCGGTTTATATAGAAGATATATCAGGCTATATATCATTTGGATCCATTCTTAACAGGATCGTTGGAAGTCGTAATCGAAAGCTATGTGCAAATTTCAGCTGAATTGGATAATAGTTGCAGCTTCTAGGAGCTCAACAATTCAAGTCGAAGGACCACTATATATGAGAACTACATCCAAATCTGAACCTATATGGCTGATTTGCAATATCAAAGACTTGCATCGACAAGAAGTATTTGTGCAAAATTTCAAGCGGCTAGCTTTAAAACATGCCATTCCGGCCGGGCAAAATGTTTATACCCACCACCATGGGATGGGGATGTACTATCCTAGTCATTCCATTTGTAACATCTCGAAAAATTTGATCTACAGCTAAATTTATTTTGTGTAAATTTTTACCAGAATCCATGGTGGTGGGTTCGCAAGATTCAGCCCGGCCGAATGTTTTTACTTGTTTCTTGTTTTATTTCATGCATTTTTATACCCTCCACCATAGGATGGGGGGTATACTAATTTCGTCATTCTGTTTGTAACTACTCGAAATATTCGTCTGAAACCCCATAAAGTATATATATTCTTGATCGTCGTGACATTTTATGTCGATCTAGCCATGTCCTTCCGTCTGTCTGTCCGTCCGCCTGTCCGTCCGTCTGTTCGTCCGTCTGTCCGTCCGTCTGTTCGTCCGTCTGTCCGTCCGTCTGTCCGTCCGTCTGTCCGTCCATCTGTCCGTCCGTCTGTCCTCCGTCTGTCTGTCTGTCCGTCCGTCCGTCTGTCTGTCGAAAGCACGCTAACTTCCGTAGGAGTAAAGCTGGCCGCTTGAAATTTTGCACAAATACTTCTTATTAGTGTAGGTCAGTAGGTATTGTAAATGGGCCATATCGGTCCATGTTTTGATATAGCTGCCATATCAACCGATTTTGGGTCTTGACTTCTTGAGTATGGTTCAAATCGGTCCATAACCTGAAATAGCTGCCATATAAACCGATCTTGGGTCTTGACTTCTTGAGCCTCTAGAATGCGCAATTCTTATCCGATTGGAATGAAATTTTGCACGACGTGTTTTGATATGATATTTAACAACTGTGCCAAGTTCGGTTTAATTCGGTTCATAATCTGGTATAGCTGTCATATAAACCGATCTTGGATCTTGACTTCTTGAGCCTCCAGAGGGCGCAATTCTTATCCGATTTGGCTGAAATTTTGCATGAGGTGTTTTGTTATGACTTCCAATAACTGTGCTAAGTATGGCGTAAATCGATATAGAACCTGATATAGCTGCCATATAAACCAATCTGGGATCTTGACTTCTTGAACCTCTAGAGGGCGTAAATCTCATCCGATTTTGCTGAAAAATTTCACAACGGCTTCTCTCATGACCTTCAACATACGTGTCTTATATAGTCTGAATCGATCAATAGCTTGATACAGCTCCCATATAAACCTATCTCCCGGTTATGCTTCTTGAGTCCCTACAAAGCGCAATTCTTATCGGAATGAACTGAAATATTACACAATGACATCCACATTGTTCAGCATTTATTTATGGTCCGAATCGGACTATAACTTGATATAGCTCCAATAGCATAACAGTTCTTATTCAATATTCTTTGTTTGTCTAAAAAGAGATACCGCGCATAGAACTCGACAAATGCGATTCAATGGTAGAGGGTATATAAGATTCGGCCCTGCCGACTGTAGCACGCTCTTACTTGTTTTCAAATTCCTCTCGTTTTTCCTTACATTGTTGGTCTACTTTTCTTTCCACATACCACTGTGCGTTTCCCCTCTCCACACTTAAGCTTCAATTATTCATCATTGTTATTATCATGAAATTATGTAAATGTTGTCAAGTGAAGCATCGGCTTTGTGAGGAGATGAACAAAACGTTTTTCCATTTACGGGAAATTAATACCGGATAAAGTAAACATCTCCAGTGATAATCTGAGGTTGATGGAAAAAAATATTGAAAGCAATGAAAGTTAATGATGACGCAACCAACCGGTTTCACTGGAGGATTATTCAAATGTCAACCGATGATGACGTTGGCGGTAAGGGATGTTCTTGGGAAATTGGTGAAAAATTGGTTGTTGATTTATTTTGTTTTTTTTTTTATTTTTTGAGAGTTGAAGTTAATCAAAATGAAATCGTAATTTAAAAATATTTGATAGGTAAAAACATAAACCAATGAAAAAAGTCAAATGGCATGAAATTGTAACTCTAACGAGTAAAAACGTGATAAGGCCGGACGGGCCGAATCTTGGGAACCCACCACCATTGATTTTGATAAAAATTTATATAAAATAAATTTAGTTGAAAGGCATTATCGTATTCTACATACCAAACTTCTGTCAAACCAGGAAAAAATTAAAGCTTTTAGTAACCGAACAACTATGATCGAGAGACCTGTTTACATGGGAGCTTTATCAAGTTATAATCTGACTTGGACCATATTTGGCACTGTTGTTGGAAGTCATAAAAGAACACTACATTCACAGTTTCAGCCAAATCGGGCAAAAATTGCGGCCTGTAAGGAATCAAGAAGTCAAATCGGGAGATCGGTTTATATGGAAGATATATCAGTTAAAGACTTATTCCGACCTCACTTTGCGCAGTTGTAAGAAGTCATAACAGACCACAACATGCAAAATTTCAGCCAAATCGGACAAAAATTGCGTCTTGTAATGGTTCAAGAAGTCAAATCGGGAGATTGGTATATATGGGAGCTACATTAGGTTATAGACTGATTTGGACCGTATATGGCTCAGTTGTTGAAAGTCATAACAAAACACCGAATGCAAAATTTCTGCCAAATCGGACAAAAATTGTGGCTTCCGTGGTCTCAACAAAATCGAATCGAGAGATCGGTTTATATGAGAGCTATATAAGGTTATAGACCGAATTGGACCATACTTAACACAGTTGTTGTTGTTGTTGGCACAAGTCATAACAGAACACAAAATCCAAATTTTCGGCCAAAAATTGAGTCTTGTAATGAATTAAAGAGTCAAATCGGGAGATCGGGTTATATGGGAGCTATATCAGCTTACAGATCCATTTGGACCGTACTTGGCACAGTTGTTGGAAGTCTTAACAAAACATTACATGCTCAATTTCAGCTAAATATGACAAAAATTGCAACTTAAAGGGCTCAAAAAGTCAAATCGGGATATCAGTTTATATGGGAGCTTTATCAGGCTTTAAACCGATGTGGACCGTACTTGCATAGTTGTTGGAAGTCATAACAGAACACTACATACAATTTACATATTTCAGCTAAATCGGACAAAGATTGCAGCTTGTAAGGGCTTATAAAGTCAAATCGGGAGATCGGTTTTTATGGGAGCTATATCTAAATTTGAATTGATATGGTCCATTTGCAATCCTCAAGGGCCTGCATCGATATAAAACATCTGTGTGAAATTTTAAGCGGCTATCTTCACGCGTTCGACTGTTATAGTGATTTCGACAGACGCACGGATGGACGGACGGATATGGGTAAATCGACTGAGCACGCCGAGACGATCAAGAATATATTGTATATATACTCTATGGGTCCTAGATGAATATGTCGAGATGTTACAAACGGAATGACTAGATTAGTATGACCCCCACACTATGGTGGTGGGTATAAAACACCCCCATCCTATGGAGGTGGGTATAAAATACCCCCATCCTTTGGTGGTGGGTATAAAAAGTAAAGTAGTAGTAAAGTTTATGCCCTTCACCATACGACATATTCGTCTAAGACCCCAAAAGGAATATTAATTCGTGATCGTCATGACATTTCAAGTCCATGCCCGTCCGTCTGTCCGTCCGTCCGTATGTCCGTCTGTCCATCTGTCCGTCCGTCTGTCTGTCCGTCTGCCCGTCCGTCTGTCCGTCCGTCTGTCCGTTCGTCTGCCCGTCCGTCTGTCCGTCCGTCTGTCTGTACGTTCGTCCGTCTGTACGTCTGTCTGTCTGTCAATCTGTCCGTCCGTCTGCCTGTCCGTCCGTCCGTCTGCCTGTCCGTCCATCTGTCTGTCCGTCCATCTGTCTGTCCGTCCGTCTGTCTGTCTGTCCGTCGGTCGGTCTTTTTGTCCGCCCGTCTGCCCGTCCGTCCGGCTTTCCATGCTAACTTTCAAAGAAGTAAAGCTAGCCGCTTGAAATTTTGAACAAAATACTTCTTATATGTGAAGGTCGGTTGGGATTGTAAATGAGCCAAATCGGTCCATATTTTGATATAGCTGTCATATAAACCGATCTTGGGAGTCCACCGTAGCGCAGAGGTTAGCATGTCCACCTATGACGCTGAACGCCTGGGTTCGAATACTGGCGAGACCTCCAGAAAAAACATTTTTCAGCGGCAACATTTGTTAGGTACGATGCCTTGTAAAACTTCTTTCTAAAGGGGCACGCCATTCGGACTCGGCTATAAAAATCATTGAGCTTAAAACTTAAATAGGGTTGCACTCATTGTGAGAAGTTTGCCCCTGTTCATGGGCAAAAGTGGCATTTTTGCATTTGGATCTTGACTTCTTGAGCACCTAGGTCGCTCAATTCTTTTCCCATTTGGCTTAAATCTTGCACGAAATGTTTCGTTATGACTTCCAATAACTTTGCTAAGTATGGTTTGAATCGGTCAATAACCTGATATAGCTGCCATATTAACCGATCTTGGATCTTGACTTCTTGAGCCAATAGAGGGCGCAATTCTGATTCGATTTGGTTGAAACTTTGCATGAAGTTGTTATGTTATGACTTCCAACAACTATGCTTAGTATGGTTTAAATCGGTTCATAACCTGGTGTAGCTGCCATATAAACCGATCTTGGATCTTAACTTCTTGAACCACTAGAGGACGCAATTCTGATTCGATTTGGTTGAAACTTAGCATGAAGTTGTTTCTTATTTCCTACAACACTTGTGCTATGCATGGTTCAAATCGGTCGATAAGCTGATATAGCTGTCATATATACCGATCTTGGATCTTGACTTCTCGAGCCACTAGAGGGCATAATTTTGATTCGATTTGGTTGAAATTTTGCATGAAGTTATTTGTTACGACTACCAATAACTCTGCTAAGTATGGTTTAAATCGGTCAATAACCTGATATAGCTGCCATATTAACCGATCTTGGATCTTAACTTCTTGAGCCACTAGAGGGCGCAATTCCGATTCGATTTGGTTAAAACTTTGCATGAAGTTGTTTGTTATGACTTTCAACACCTGTGCTATGTATGGTTCAAATCGGTTCATAACCTGATATAGCTGCCATATATACCGATCTTGGATCTTGACTTCTTGAGCCAATAGAGGGAGCAATTCTCATCCGATTTGGCTGATCTTTTGCATGAAGTTGTTTGTTATGACTTCCAACAACTGTGCCAAGTATGGCTCAAAATGGACCTTAAACTGATATAGCTGCCATGTAAACCGTTCTGGGATCTTGTCTTCTTTAGCCTCTAGAGGGCGCAATTCTTACCAAATTTTGCTGACATTTTGTATGACGTTTTCTCCCACGACATAAAGCATACATGTCCCATATGGTCTTAATCGATCTATAGCCTGATACAACTCCCATATAAAACGATCTTTCGATTATGTTTCTTGAGCCACTACTAGGCGCAATTCTTATCCGAATGGACTGACATATTTCCCAATGACTTCTATTATGGTTTTCAACATTCAATTGACTTATGGTCCGAATCGGGCTATAACTTGACATACCTCCAATAGCATAACCATTCTTATCCATTAATCCTTGTTTGCCTTAAAAGAGATGCCGCGCAAAGAACTCCGCATTCTTTATCTCTGGTGGAGGGTATGTAAGATTCGACTCGGCCGAACTTAGCAAGCTCTTACTCGTTTCTTAGTAAAGATTTGCTATAGTATTCATGATTGTGGTTGTATAGATTTCAGTCAGGACAATAAACTTTAGACTCATATTTGTATTTAAAAAATTTCAAATTTCTCTGGAGAGTCACATGTTCCCAAGGAAATGCCAATTCCAAGTGTTGTATTAAACTGTGTTTAAACAATTGAAATTGGCTCCAATGATTTATGACTGAATTTATTGCCCCTGCAATCGACACTAACGTAAAACACAAATTCGAAAAGTGTAAAAGCCTTAAGAAAACCGAAAAGAATGTATCGCGTGCTCAAATGCGAGAACAACAAACAGTCAAATTGACTTATTGTTGTTGTTAACCAGAAAGATGATTGCAGTGTTTTGTTCCTCCAGCCAGGTTCTAATTAAAAATTATTAAGAATTCTCTGGGGCAGATGTTCTACCAAGGCCCATGGCAAGAAGCCACGCTTTAACTTCACCATTTCCAAAGACATGACAAATTTATTGCATTACCATTGACCAAAGGGAAGGACGGACACTGCACCACTTCAGAATTTTCAGATTTACTTCAGAGCAATTATTCTGCCTTTTCACTTTGTTAACTCAATTAGTATTAATTTCAAATCGTTTCAAATTTCTACGAATAATTTTCAAAATAAAGATCGATTTCGTTTGCCTTTGGAGAAGGAAAAAAAGAAAAAAAAAAAAAAAAACAAAGAAATTGATTGGCTGCTGTAAATTAATGATGCCAATCCCGGCGTATCCTCTAAAGACTTCTGTAGCTGTTGCAGATCCTTTCATTGTGCAGCGCCATTTGGTTTATGGCTGTGCAAGTAAGAAACCCCAAGAAGAACAATGAACCTAACATTAAAACAATTAAATTCTCACAATAGGTGATGTGATGTGCAAACAACAATCGCAGCGTTTCCTTCTTTTCGCTCTCTGGGCGAACAATTAAACAATAAAATTTTAAATGGAAAACTAATTTCGTTTATAATGATTTGATAGAAAAAATCTGAAGTGTTTGCTGGCAGCCAACAAGGGTTGCAAAAGTCAAAAATCATTCTGATGGTTGTTTTACTCTGAAACACTTAAATGTGTTACAGATGTCTGAAACAGCACAGCCTTGGGTGTATTGTCTATGAGCTCTCTGGCATTCTTCAAACAAGGGTTGCGCATGCGCCTTGTAATGGTTTTCAAGGTTCCCATATTTATGGCATGCCTTAGGGAAGATTTCTGTTGTTCTCTTTTTTTTTTCTCTTCATATGAACAAAAAAAGGCTCACTCAGGTGTTAGAATTGTAATTTGATGATGTTTACTTTTGTATGTGCCCTTTGTTTTTACTTTTTGGTTTTTGGTTTTTGGGTCCTTCTATTTCACCTTTGTTGAGTTGCATGGCGTGAAAATGAAGTGAGAAAATAATATAACAAACATGCCATACACAAGTCTGGGTGCAATGTCTTTTTCGTGTTTTTTTTTTTTTTTTGTAAAGTCAACAGGCTTTCTATTGTCCTTGATAATTGGACAAATAATAAGCCTATGATTTGCAAGAAATTGCAGGAGAAACTCATATGAGTTGACATTTCGATTTTTAGCTATAGAGACATAATTTTGGATGGTATTTCAAAAAGAATTCCATTAAAACCATGGTATTTCAAAAATAATTCCATATTTGTAGGGGTATTTAAGCTCGACTGGGCCAAATCTTACATACATGGCACTTTTTTATACCCAACAACATAGGATGGGGGTATACTAATCTAGTCATTCCGTTTGTAACACCTCGAAATATTGATGCAAGACTCCATAAAGTATATATTGGGTTGCCCAAAAAGTAATTGCGGATTTTTCATATAGTCGGCGTTGACAAATTCATTCACAGCTTGTGACTCTGTAATTGCATTCTTTCTTCTGTCAGTTATCAGCTGTTACTTTTAGCTTGCTTTAGAAAAAAAGTTTAAAAAAAGTATATTTGATTATAGTTCATTTAAGTTTTATTAAAAATGCATTTACTTACTTTTAAAAAATCCGCAATTACTTTTTGGGCAACCCAATATTTTCATGATCGCCTCGACATTCTGAGTTGATCTTGCCATGTCCGTCCGTCCATCTGTCGAAATGACGATAGCGTTCGAACGCACAAAGCTAACCGATTGACATTTTGCAGCCATACTTACTATTGATGTAGGTCGTTGGGGATTGCAAATGGGCCATATCGGTTCTGCTTTGGATATATCTCTCATATTAAACGATCTCCCTATTTTGACTTCTTGAGACCCTGCAAGCCACAATATTTGTAAGATTTGGCTTAAATTTAGCAGATAGAGATCTGCTACTACTTCCAACAACGGAGAAATCATTCCCGATTTGGCTTTTTGAGCCCCTGAGAGCCTAAATTTTTGTCCGATATAGTTTTCTGCTACGACTTCTAACAACTGTGCCAAGTATGGTCCGCATCGGTCTATAGCCTGATATAGCTCCCATATAAACCGATCTCCCGATTTGACTTTTTGAGCCCCTGGGAGTCGTAATTTTTGTCCGAGTTAGCTAAAATTTGGCTTATGGTGTTTTGTTATGACTTCGAACAATTGTACTAAGTCGGTCTACAATCTGATATAGCTCCCACGTAAACCGATCATGCCAAATTTCAGCCAAGTCGGATAGGAATTGCGCCCTCTAGAGGCTCAAGAAGTAAAATAGGGAGATCGGTTCATATGGGTGCTGTATCAGATTATAGACCGATTCGGACTATATTTGAAACGTATATTGAAGGTCAAATTTCAGCCAAATTGGATAATAATTAAGCTCTCTAGAGGCTCAAGAAGTCAAGATCCCAGATCGGTTTATTGTTGTTGGAAGTCATAGCGAAACTCGTCATGCAAAATTTCAGCCAAATTGGATAAGAATTGCGCCCTCCATAGGCTCAAGAAGTCAAGACCCCAGATCGGTTTATATGACAGCTATATCAGGTTATAGACAGATTGCCACTTTACTAAGCACAGTTGTTGGAAGTTATAACAAAAGACGTTGTGCAAAATTTCAGCCAAATCGCATAAGAATTGCGACCTCTAGAGGCTCAAGAAGTCAAGATCCAAGATCGGTTTATTTGACAGCTATATGAAAACATTGACCGATATGGCCTATTTACAATCGCAACAGACCTACACTGATTGGAGTATTTGTGCAAAATTTCAAGCGGCTAGCTTTACTCCTACGAAAGTTAGCGTGCTTTCGACAGACAGAAGGACGCAATTATTACTCGATTTGTCTGAAATTTTGGATATTTTGGTTTTCTGTAACTGGTGTTTTTATACCCTCCACCAGGATGGGGGTATACTAATTTCGTCATTCTGTTTGTAACTCCTCGAAATATTCGTCTCAGGCCCCATAAAGTATATATATTCTTGATCGTCATGACATTTTATGTCGATCTAGCCTAGTCTTGGGTACAATTCTCATCCGATTTGACTGTTTAAACGTAGTATTTGAAATTTTAAACGTAGTATTTTGGTATCACTTCCAACATCTTCGCTAAGTATGGTTCAAATTGGTCCATATTTTGATATAGCTGCCAAATAAACCGATCTGGGATCTTGGTCTTCTTGAGCCTCTAGAGGGCCCAATACTCAACCGATTTGGCTGAAATTTTGCATGAGCTGTTCTGTTATGACCTGCAATAACTGTGCTAAGTATGACGTAAATCATTATAGAACCTGATATAGCTGCCATATAAACCGATCTGGGATCCTGACTTCTTGAGCCTTTAGAGGGCGCAATACTCATCCGATTTTGCAGAAATTTTGTACAACGGCTTCTCTCATGACCTTCAACATACGTGTCTAATATGATCTGAATCGATCAATAGCTTGATACAGATCCCATATAAACCAATCTCCCGATTTTGCTTCTTAAGCCCCTACAAGGCGCAATTCTTATCCGAGTGAACTGAAATATTGCACAATGACTTCTACAATGTTCCGCATTCATTTATGGTTCGAACCGGACTATAACTTGATATAGCTCCAATAGCATAACAGTTCTTATTCAATATTCTTTGTTTGCCTAAAAAGAGATTCCGCACATAGAATTCGAAAAATGCGA
This sequence comes from Stomoxys calcitrans, assembly GCF_963082655.1. Lineage (NCBI taxonomy): Eukaryota > Metazoa > Arthropoda > Insecta > Diptera > Muscidae > Stomoxys > Stomoxys calcitrans. The sequence goes on from NC_081553.1 coordinate 17,743,303, forward strand.
TCCATGGTGGAGGGTATATAATAGTTGGCCCGGTCGAACGTAGCACGCTCTTACTTGTTATTTTTTACCATCCCACTGTGCAACGTTTATTTTTCTCAACCTGTCGCAAAATCTCTGGATTTTTGTCGAAATCGAATGACAGTCTTATTTCTACTTATTTTTTCCCATCCCACTCTACGTTGTGCAAAATTTTGTGGAGTTCAATTGATAATTGCCTTTGCAAAGGCTCTAGATGTGGAAATCGGGTGCTATAACTAAATCTGAACCAATTTCTATCAAATTCACCAGCAATATCAAGAGTCATAAGAAAATGTGTCGTGCAACATTTCGTGTGACTCGGTTAACAAATGACGATGTTGTTGCAGTATTAGTGCAAATCGGACGATCATATATGCATATGGGAGGTATACCCAAAACTGAACCGATTTTACCCAATTTCAATAGGATTTGTCTCTGGGCCATACAAAATGCGACCTACGCTTTGTACACAAATTATCATGGAAAAGCCGACAGACAGATGTACAGACAGACAAACAGATGGACAGACTGACATATAGCCGGACATAGCGAAATCGCTTAGAAAGTGATTCTGAGTCGATCCATATGCTTATCAATGGGTCTATCTTTTTAGGGTGGGGGTATAATCATTTTGTCATTCCCTTTGCAACACATCGAAATATCCATTTCCGATCCTATAAAGTGTATATATTCTTGATATGTATAAAAATCTAAGACGATATAGCCACGTCCGTCCGTCTGTCTGTTGAAATCACGCTACAGTCTTTAAAAATAGAGATATTGAGCTGAAACTTTACACAGAATCTTTGTTGATCCATAAGCAGGCTAATTTCGAAGATGGGCTATATCGGACTAAATCTTGATATAGCCCCCATATAGACCGATCCGCCGATTTAGGGTCTTTGGCCCATAAAAGCCACATTTATTATCCGATTTTGCTGAAATTTGGGACAGTGAGATGTGTTAGACCCTTTGACATCCTTCGTCAATTTGGACCAGATCGGTCCAGATTTGGATATCTCTGCCATATAGACCGATCCGATTTGGGACAGTGAGTTGTGTTAGGCCGATATCCTTCGTCAATTTGGCTCAGGCCGGTCCAGATTTGGATATTTCTGCCCTATAGACCGATCACTTGATTTAATGTTTTGGAGCCAAAAAAGGCGCATTTATTGTCCGATTTCGCTGAAATTTGGGACAGTGAGTTGGGTTAGGCTCCTCGACATTTTTTTTCAATTTGGCTCAGATAGGTCCAGGTTTTGGGGCCATAAAAGGCTCATTTATTGTACGATTTCGCCGAAAATTGGGATAGTGGGATGTGTAAGGCCCTTCGACATTCATCTTCAATTTGGCTCAGATCGGTCCAGATTTGAATATAGCTGCCATATAAACCGATATCTCTATTTAAAGTCTTGGCCACATAAAAGGCCCATTTATGATCCGATTTCACTGAAATTTGACACAGTGGCTTATGTTAGGCTTTTCGACATCCGTGTCGTATATGGTTCAGATCAGTTTATTTTTGGGTATAGCTACGAAAGAGATCAATATTTTGATATACACAATTGAACAATGACTTGAACTTATTAGTATTTGGTCCAAGTCGGAACATATTTCGATATAGCTGCTATGGGGCATAAGGTATGCATTTTTCACCGGATTTCGACGAAAGGTGGTTTGCATATATACCCAAGGTGGTGGGTATCCAAAGTTCGGCCCGGTCGAACTTTATTTGTTTCCTTTTGGGGGGTCACAAACAAATGCACCATTTTATAATACCCTGCACCATACTAGGGTGTAAAATATAATAAAGCCAGGAACCCATCTTTAATGAAAGGTAAATAATTTTATGCCTAAGCAGTTGTTTTTTTTTTTTTTTAAATTAACATTGTTATATTGTTGCAAATTAAAATAAAAATCCCATATCTCGTTATATGATAAATAAATTTTAAATGCTACTTATTCTTTGCCAGACACATTTGCATGGACATCATGTCACATTAAGATATATAAGAATTTAATTATTATACTCACCAACACATACACCCCCCCCTAACACACACTCACTCATTGACTCACTCACTAAGAAAACACCATAATTAAAATTGTTATTAAATGTAATTCAATTACGACTGAAATGCAACTACAAATAACAAAATAAAAAAAAAACCTGTTAAAATACAATTCAAGTTTGGGGAGAAAGGCATTTTGAATTTTTTTTTGCTTCAGTCCACAGATTGGATGGAGGTTTCATTGATATTACCGATTCCTGCCTTCCCTCACACCACCATAGGGGTGTGTATGCTGCCACATTGCCTCATGTAATAAGTAAATCGGAAAAACTGATTGCAAACACTAACCACACAATTTAAAATATTATTGCAATTGAAATTAATTTACAAAATGATTCCTTTTTTTTCATGATGTGCTGTGCCAGGGGTATCAAAACAAACAGAGGAGAGGGAGCAGCTAGCAAGTCTCCACTTTATAACCCACATCCTGTATGGCTGCATGTCTGCAAAAATGTGGCATTACCATGCTGTCAATTTAGATGGTAAATACGAATAGTTTATTTGCATGGGGAGGAGGAGCATTCAAACACATAAACAAATACACACACACACACCCACATTATAAATTATCAACAGACTTCGAAGCAAATAAACCACCTACTAACTGGCCCACTAAGTGACAGAGACAGTTAGCAGCATTCATAATCTAGGGGGAAGAAGTAGAATTGGACATTTTTATGTTGAACAAACTTGAAACTTCTAAGCTGTTTTACTCCAAAACTTGAAATGAGCATCCACCCTCTCTTTTTTTTGACTAACTGGAGGCCAACATGGCCAATGTGAATGTCTAATGTCCTAAGTCCATGCCTCCATGTTTTCTGGCAGGCATCAATGCGCGCGCATATTTCTGTGGCCATAATTCCAATATTTTGATGTGCAACTGGAAAACTTGTCTCTTTATTTGGGGTACTTGCATCTCTCATCTATGCTGAAAGCCTGAGAGGGATAAAAACCTTTTAGGAGAAGAAAAAAAGGTTCAGAATAGAGTTGCCATATTTTGGATAGACTGAAGGCATAGTTTTAAAATAAGGTACAATTATTTATGGAACTCCAAGAAAGAAGAGTGGATATAGATTGGGAGTAGGTATTGGGTTGACCAAAAAGTAATTGCGGATTTTTTAAAAGAAAGTAAATGCATTTTTAATAAAACTTAGAATGAACTTCAATCAAATATACTTTTTTTACACTTTTTTTCTAAAGCAAGCTAAAAGTAACAGCTGATAACTGACAGAAGAAAGAATGCAATTACAGAGTCACAAGCTGTGAAAAAATTTGTCAACGCCGACTATATGAAAAATCCGCAATTATTTTTTGGGCAACCCAATATATCCATTGTATGATAATTAAGGAAACACATTACAAGTTTAGGTTCTATGGCCGCTATTTTATTAGCGATTTCGAATGGCTTGCAGCAGAGCGATAAAACTAAGTGGAGAAGTTTACTAAGCTGACTATATCGGGCAAATACCTCACAAGTGTCGCTAGCATTGGGGGTAGATTAACACCGCCGAAAAATTTTTTTCCGATGTTCTCGCCAGGTTTGGAATTCATGCTTTCAGAGCCAACGGCGGACATGCTAATCGCTGAGCTACGGTGCCCCACAGAGATTGGTCTGTACGACATATTTTCCCAAATATGGATCGAGTTTGACCATACTGGGTCCAAATGTCGAAGATCTTAACATAAATCGAAAGAAAAGAAGTATAAAAGGCATTAAGTTCGGCCGGGCCGAATTTTGGATACCCACCACCTAGGAAATATATGTAAACCACCTTTCGTCACAATTCGGTGTAAAATGCATAATTTATGCCTCCATAGCAGCTTTATCGAAATATGGTCCGATTTGGACCAAAATCGACACGGATATTAAGAGGCCTAATAAATGCAAAACATTGTTCAATTGGGTATAACAAACTATTGGTCTTTTTAGTACCCATATCCAAATATAGACCGATCTGAACCATATACGACACGGATGTTGAAAAGCCTTACATATGTCACTGTGTAAAATTTCAGCGAAATCGGATTATAAATGTGCTTTTATGGGCTCAAAACCTTAAATCGAGAGATCGGTCTATATGACAGCTATATCCAAATCTGAACCGATCTGGATCAAATTGAAGGAGGACGTCGAAAAGCCTAACACAACTGACTGTCCCAAATTTCGACGACATCGGACAATAAATGCGCCTTTTATGCGCCCAAGACCTTAAATCGAGAGATCGGTCTATATGGCTGCTATATCCAAATCTGAAGCGATCTCAGCCAAATTGAAGAAGAATGTTTAAGGGTCTAACACAACTCACTGTCCCAAACACAACTCACTGTAAAATATATATATTCTTGATCGTCGCGACGTTTTATGTCGATCTAGCCATGTCCGTCCGTCTGTCCGTACGTCCGTCTGTCTGTCGAAAGCCGGCTAACTTCCGAAGGAGTAAAGCTAGCCGCTTGAAATTTTGCACAAATACTTCTTATTAGTGTAGGTCGGTTGGTATTGTAAATGGCCATAACGGTCCATGTTTTGGTATAGCTGCCATATAAACCGATCTTGGGTCTTGACTTCTTGAGCCTCTAGAGTGCGCAATTCTTATCAGATTGGAATGAAATTTGCACGATGTATTTTGCTATGATATCCAACAACTGTGCCAAGTATAGTTCAAATCGGTTCATAACCTGATGTAGCTGCCATATAAACAGATCTGGGGACTTGACTTCTTGAGCTTCTAGAGTGCGCAATTCTTATCCGATTGGAATGAAATTTTGCACGACGTGTTTTTTATGATATCCAACAACTGTGCCAAGTATGGGTCAAATCGGTTCATAACCTGATATAGCTGTCATGTAAACCGATCTGGGGTCTTGACTTCTTGACCATCTAGAGTGCTCCATTCCTATCCGATTTTGCTGAAATTCACGTATTTTACTATGAATTTCAACAACTGTGCACAATAAGGTTCAAATCGGTTCATAACCTGATATAGCTGCCATATAAACCGATCTTGGGTCTTGACTTCATGAGCCTCTAGAGGGTGCAATTTTTATATGATTTGGCTGAAATTTTGCACGACGTATTTTATTCTTACTTTCAACAACTGTGTCAAATGAGGTTCAAATCGGTTCATAACCTGATATAGCTGCCATATAAACCGATCTGGGATCTTGACTTCTTGAGCCTCTAGAGGTCGCAATTTTGTACGGCAGATCCTTTCATGACCATCAACATACGTGTTTATTATGGTCTAAATCGGTCTATATCCCGATACAGCTCCCATATAAATCGATCTCTCTATTTTACTTCTTGAGCCCCCAATGGGCGCAATTCTTATTCGAATTGGCTGACATTTTACACAAGTCTTCAACATATAATTTAATTGTGGTCCAAACCGAACCATATCTTGATATCACTCTAAAGCAGAGCAAATCTTTTCTTATATCTTTTTTGCCTAAGAAGAGATGCCGGGAAAAGAACTCGACAAATGCGATCCATGGTGGAGGGTTTATAGGATTCGGCCCGGCCGAACTTAGCACGCTTTTACTTGTTAACATGTAGACTGGCAACTCTGGAATAAATGCTTCAAGGTTGTCTTCCAATGCTTCAATTGAAGCGAGCTTGTCTGTATAGACATGAGCTTTGACATAGCTTCACAAAAACAGTCTAAAGGCGTTGAATTGCACGATCTAGGCGACTTCTAGATCCACTTGTTATGCAAGTCAAGCCCTTGCATTTTGCGCAAAAAAGGTTGGATATAATCTCACGTAGCGCTCACCGTTCACAGTTACGTTTTGATACGCATCATCTTTGAAGAAGTACGGTCCAATGATGCCACCAGGCCATAAACCGCATAAAACTTTGACTTTTTCTGGATGCATTGGTAATGCTTCTCGCTGATCCTCACTCCAAACCTATTGAGCCCAAAAAAAGAGCTTCGTCACTGATGAAAAAGAAACAGTGAACCAATACACGAAACATTCGTGAGCTGTTTAAACCAGTGATGCCAAAAGGATAGTAGCTTAAAAATCATCATTTATATCTGGGATCTTGACTTCTTGAGCTTTTAAAGAGCGCAATTATTATCCTATTTGGCTAAAATTTGGCATAAAGACCTTTGTTTTGACTTCAAGAAACTATGACAGGTATGATTGAAATCGGTTCATAACCTGATATGGCTTACCTATGAAATGATTTCCCGATTATACTTCTTGAGCCTAAAGAGAGCGTAATTTTTATCCAATTTGGCTGAAATATTGTGCAACAACTTCTTCTATGACATGCGTGGCGGATATGGTCTGAAACGGTCTAAAATCTGATAATGCTCCCATATAAACGGATCTCCCAATAGTATTTCTAGAGCACCTATAGGGCAATAACTTCTACTTTGGCCTCCAATATCCAAACCAAGTATGGTCCGAAACGATCCATAACCTGATATGGTTCCAAAAGCATGACAATTTTTATCCATTATTCTATGACAAATGCCATCCATGGTGGAGGGTATAGTCGATTCGGTCCGGCCGAACTTAACACAATTTTACTTGTTTTCTCCGCGATCTTTAAATTCTACCTCCAGTTGACTTTTATTGTTTGGGCTTACTCCTGGCAACACTGTTCGAAAAGTATAACTCTAAAAGAATTGGCAAGGCAGCTTGAAAACAAATTTTCTCGACACAAAATAATTCCAGTTTATCCCCCATTCCCCTTGGCTATGCGATGTAATTGAGAAGTGCCATTACAATTATGAGTCCATGGAAGTTTGCAATACAAAAAAGCCATGAAGCAGCATAAGCAGAGCAGCTACAGCTACAGCTCCAGTTCCAGCATCAGGCAAAGCAAAGCAAACGTCATGGATGAAATAGAAGTGGGCGTGTTTTGTTTTATTGGCTGCCAGCCAGCATCAGTAACTGGCCTCCACACTTGCAGCAGCATCCACGACAACCAAAAGCCTTAGCCTCCCCACAGGAGTAGTGTAAGTAAGCACATGGCTGGGACACTCAACAAAGCGCTTGTGCAAATACTTATAACAGCCCATACATACTACAACAGGGGGGGATGCGAAAGCAGCAGTGACTGCAATGACTGAACCAAAATGGAAGGAAGGACGGACACATTGTAATGTAAAATTGCCAGCCCCTTACAAATATGAGCAAGTTAGCTTGCACATAACAGAGTTGTGGGGCCTTGCTGCTTGTAGTACATGTACTGGGTGTGTGTGTGTGACTGTGCCTGTGTTTGTGTCAATGTGTATGCTGTTAAGTTGCTATAGGCAACATCTTTTAATTTATTTAACGATAATTTATTGCCGTTGGGCTATAAAAAATACACTTTCAGTTCGTTCATTTAATAATTGAACGATACCTTGAGGCGTCATTTTGTGATTTTTCACTACTTGTGATTATTTGTAATTATAGATTACAGTAACACAGACACACACACACACACACACACATAGAAATGTAATACAGATATAGAAAGCACAAATGGAGAAGAAAATGTGAATGACATAAAGTGAAGAAAAATGAAGTTGGCCAAATATGGCTTGACAAAAATTTCTTCTAATGTATTCAATACAGAGATACAGAAGTATTTTTTCTGATTTAGAGAGGTTGAACGGTGGGAAATATATTTGTTTATAAATCTAAATCCACAGTATCTAGAATTTTTAATGACAGGGTATTGAACAGTTGCTGAAACCGACGGTTTATTGAACCTGGCATGAGAGAACTACAAGCAAGACGATAATTTAATGGCCATAAACAAAATTTTCGACAATTGAACTTCGTTTGTAGGACAAGTTTGGATTTTGTTTACGGGAAAACTGCAAGATCCTTCATGATAAATTTGGGCAAGGAGTTCAAAAATCACTCACTATGCACAGTTTCGGCGAAATCTTTTAATAAATACGCCTAAAAACTTAAATTGGGATATCGGTATGCATGGAAACTATATCCAAATGTAGTCCGATCTAGATCATATTTGGTTCAAACGCCATGGGAATCAACACAACTCATTGTGCTGAATTTTAAGAAAATCGGATATGAAATGCGCTTTTTATGGGCCCTGTTCTTTAATGGAATGTTCATGGGAACATTGCATTTTTATGGTTCCAAGACCTTAAATCGAGAGCTAAACCGTATTGGACAGTTTTAAACCATATTGAACAGGGATATTGAAGGTCTTCATAATGCTCACTCTGTCAAATTTCTGAAATCGGTTATGGAATGCACCTTTTATAAGGCCAAGAACCTGAACCGGTAAACCGGGAGATTGGTCCATATGTCTGTTGAAATCACGCTGCAGTCTTTAAAAATAGCGATATTGAGTTTAAACTTTGCACAGATTCTTTTTTTTGTCCATAAGCAGTTTAAGTTCGAAGATGGGCTATTTCGGACTATATCTTGATATAGTCCCCATATATACCGATCCGCCGATTTAAGGTCTTAGGCCCATAAAAGCCGTATTATTATCCGATTTTGCTTAAATTTTGGACAGTGAGTTGTGTTAGGCCCCCTCGACATTCTTCTTTCATTTGTCCCAGATCGGCTAAGATGTGGATATAGCTGCCATATAGACCGATCCGCTGATTAAGGGTCTTGGGCCCATTAAAGGCGCATTTATTGTCCGATTTCGCCGAAATTTGGGACAGTGAGTTGTGTTAGGCCCTTCAATATACCCTCCTTCAATTTGGTCAAGATTGGTTCAGATTTGGATATAGCGGCCATATGGACCGATCTCTCGATTTATAGTCTTGGGCCCATAAAAGCCGCATTTATTGTTCGATTTCGCCGAAATTTAGACAGTGACATCCCTCTTCAATTCGGCCCAGATCGGTTCAAATTTCTATATAGCTGCTATATAGACCGAGCTCTTAAATTAAAGCCTTGGCCCCTTAAAAGGCGCATTTATAGTTCGATTTCGCTGAAATTTGACACAGTGACTTATCCTTCTTTCTTGTGACTTATGTTAGGCTTTTCGACATCCGTGGCGTATATTGTTCAGGTCGGTCTATATTTGGATATAGCTTCCAAAAAACCAAAAATTTGTTCTACAAAATTGAAGAATGACTTGTACTTCAATGTCCGTGCCAAATTTTTCACCGGATTATGACGAAAGTTGGTTTACATATATACCCGAGGTGGTGCGTATCCAAAGTTCGGCCCGGCCGAACTTAGCGCATTTTTACTTGTTTTATCCATAGTTTTAATGGCGCAACAGCCGAGAACTCTTATACAAGGCACAGTTTTTTGCAATATTGGGCAATAAATCCACTTTTCTGAGATTAACACACTAAATTGGAAGATAAGTCTATAAGGCAGCCATTGTCGAACCCAGGCCAGCTCTTTGGCCACTTTTAACATTCGGAGGCGAGCTAAAACTTTTCTGGAGGTGCTTAGCGCACCCTCCAGAGACCTATCTACGCTTATGAAGGCAGCTTTATCTAAATAGGGCTCTATTTGGACTATTTTCTGGTCGAATGTCGAGAGGCGTAAAATAACTCACTGTTTCAAATATCAGCGAAATCGGGTAATAACGCGGCTTTTACGGGCTTTAGACCCAACGACGGCAGATCGGTCAATATTGGAGCTATATCTGAATTTAATCCAATGTGTTCCATTTCTTGTTAAAACTACGGGAGCCCAGTCGAACTCACTGGTCTACATTTTAGCGAAATCTTGTAATAAATGAGACTGTCATAGACTTAAGACTCTACATCGGCAGGTCGGTCTATATGAAAGTTATATACTAATCTGAAGCAATCTTGACTATCTTCAGTTAGGTTGTTGGGAGGCTTAATACTTAATATAGGGTTGCCCAAAAAGTAATTGCGGATTTTTCATATAGTCCGCGTTGACAAATTTTTTCAACGGCTTGTGACTCTGTAATTGCATTCTTTCTTCTGTCAGTTATCAGCTGTTACTTTTAGCTTGCTATAGAAAAAAAGTGTAAAAAATATATATTTGATTAAAGTTCATTCTAAGTTTTATAAAAAATGCATTTACTTTCTTTTTAAAAATCCGCAATTACTTTTTGGGCAACCCAATATAATTTCATCGAAAGCAGAGCAGCTATAGGTCTATATGACAGCTATACTTTATTATGGTCTGATCTGGACCATATTCTCTTCGAATGACTGGAAGTATAAAATATCTCACAGTCTAAAATTTTAGCCATATCAAATAATAATTGCGTTTTCTTTGGCTCAAGACCCTTACTCGGGAGATCGGCCTATAAGGAAGTTTTATCCAGATATGGTCCGATCTGGACCGATGACGGAAAATTTAAAGCATCTATGGGCTTAAGACCCTCACTCGGCAGTTCGGTCTATACGGCAGCTATATCTAAATATGGTCCAATATGGATCATATTTTAAACTTACTGTTTATAATTTCAGCGAAATCGGATAATAAATGCGATCCGATCCGATTTAGACCGTTCAAGAACCTAACCTGCGCATGGAAAATTTCAACTCAATATATAAATGTTTATACCCTCCCCCATAGGATGGTCATTCTGTTTGTAACTCTTCGAAATACTAATTTAAGGAGTAAGCTAACGAAGGCGTAAAGCCCGCCGCTTGAAATTTTGCACAAATACTTCTTAGTAGTGTAGGTCGGTTAGTATTGTAAATGGGCCATATCGGTCCATGTTTTGATATAGATGCCATATAAACCGATCTTGGGTCTTGACTTCTTGACATTCTAGAGGGCGCAATTCCTATCCGATTTGGCTGAAATTTTGCATGACGTATTTTGTTATGACAACTGTGCCAAATAAGGTTGAAATCGGTTCATAACCTGATATAGCTGCCATATTAACCGATCTGTGATCTTGACTTCTTGAGCCTCTAGAAGTCGCAATTATTATCCGATTTGCCTGAAATTTTGTACGACAGATCATCTCATGACCATCAACATACGTGTTTATTATTGTCTGAATCGGACTATAGCTCGATACAGCTCCCATATAAATCGATTTCTCTATTTTACTTTTTGAGCACCCAAGGGGGCGCAATTCTTATTCGAATTGGCTGACATTTTACACAAGTCTCCAACATATAATTTTATTGTGGTCCAAACCGGACCATATCTTGATATCGCTCTAATAGCAGGGCAAATCTTTTCTTATATCCTTTCTTTCAAGAGATGCCGGGAAAAGAACTCGACAAGTGCGATCCATGGTGGAGGGTATATAAGATTCGGCCCGGCTAAACTTAGCACGATTTTACTTGTTTTTGTTCAGTTTTGAAAAAAATTAACTTTTGCGATGGTATTCATCGGAATATCAATCGATATTCTGTCAAAAAATTAAGTATCGATAGTGTCATCGTTTTTTCCAAAAAAAAACTTGTAAAAGGGCATTAAGTTTGGCCGGGCCGAACTTTGGATACCTACCACCTCGGGCATATATGCAAACAACCTTTCGTCATAATCCGGTGAAAAATGCATATTCTGAACGCATCAACCGCTTCTTCAGGTGTCGAAAAACGTTGACCTCTCATTTTATTTATTACGTGCGGGAGTAAAAAGAAGTCATTCGGTGCCAAGTAAGGAATATATGGCGGACGACTCATCAAATCGATGTTTGGAGTGTTCAAAAATGCAGTTGTATCGGAGCATTTCTTTCGACGAGCCTTTTTTTTTGAACGATGATACATTGTGTGGGATCCAACGCGAAAAAAATTTTTTGACGGTCAAATATTCATGCAATACTGAATGTTTGCTGGTCCCACTAAAGGTTTAATCAATCTCACGACAGGACACTTGCAATATCAGTTGGCGCACAGCATCCAAGGTTTTTGGAACAACAATTGATTTTGGACGACCTTTACGAATTTCGTCTTGGAGTGAACTACGACTTCGGTTGAATGGTATGGTGAACATCGATAAACACTGTTCCTTGATGAAGCTTCATCGGCAAAAATTGAATTAAGTTCATCGATGCACTGTTGTTGATCTAATCCACGTCGAAAGTTGTAAAAAAATATCTCACGAAAATGTTCATGATTTAATTCCTCTTTTTGGGCGAGAAGAAGCTTTCAAGTTACTGTAAACAACTCAAATGGCGCTCGTATGTCAAAACATTCTCAGTACGTATGTCAAAACATTCTGAGTACGTATAACCTCAAAAATGTCAAGCCTTATGTTAGAGCTGTCAGTTAGCAGACTGAAACACCAGGGTTGTTCAATCCTGATATATAAAAGGCAACCCTGGTATAATTGTTTTGTCTTACAAAAAAACTTCATTGAAATTTTGACTCTGGAGAACATTTCTTTGAAATATCGTTAGAGAAAAATTTCAGGAATTTCAGAAAAGAAGTTTTGCTTTTAAACAAAGTTTTATTGCAAAATTTTCTTTGGAGAAGATTTGATAGTGTCTCTTAAGAAAATTTAAATTTTATTTTTAAGGGAAATTTTATTGAAATCTTGTCTATCAAAAAACATTTACTGAAACTTTATATCTGGGGAAAATTTCATTTTATATTATCTCTAGAGACAAAAGTTTGGCCAACGCACAATCACCCGCAATTATAAATCTAGGTGTTGAAAATAATTGCGTTTGGTTGCAGACACATAAATCACTCAAAACTTGCGATTTTGTCTATATACAACGCCTTTGTTATATGGCTATGATAAAAATGCTGTTGATAAATTTTGTTTACGGTACAATATGGTGTTTAAAAAGCGCCTTAATTCTAGAAACAAAAGCTTCCAAGCTTAAAGAATTCTTCATATGACTAATTGACACTTTCACTTGCCATTTGTCGTGTATACAGCTTAATACCGATATTCAAGTGTGTGTGTGAGTGAATGGGTGTGTGTGTGTGTGTGTGTGTGCGAGTGATTATGTTTTATGTCTTGTTTAAATCTGTTCAAATGGTCGATTATAAACAAATTACAATATAAAAGTCCATCATAAATTAAGACAATATGTTAATTAATTAATGACAATAAATCTTAAATCTTAAATTTAGCCGAACAAAAATGCTTAAATTGCCGTTGTGTCGCGCTGCTTAAATCACCTTCGCCACCCATTCACTGGCTAAGCGTTTCAAAACGGACATTAACACCAACACGACTTTGTCGTTGACTTTTGGCAAATAATAGAGGCGATCATTAAAACCATTTAAAGTGATTTACAATGGCAGTCAGCAGGTGATTAATGTCAAGCTATTTCCCCTGTTTCAGACTGTTTCAGCCACATACAAATCGATTGAGAAGAATTTTAGTCTTAGTTTTTGTGTTACTGTTTTTGTTGTTGTAATATTGCTAATGTTTTCTAAAAGAGCCCTGGAGACGGAGGTGCTTTGTATTATGATCATTGTTCGAGAGATTTTTGTTTTGGATTTTCCTATGGAAAATCCATATTTTATTGTCATTATTCAAAGAAAAGAGAGAATCGATAAGTTCGAAAATCCAGGCGAATAACTAACCGATTTTGTTTGCTTAACCAATCCAAAAATGAGAAAAACGATAAAAGTTTGGAAATTTCTTAAAAAACAGATAAACCATTTTTTTACCAAAAATAATAATAAAATAATTTTTTCTTAAAACATTCCAAAAAAAAAAAAAATTCGGAAGACCTAAAACTACCCACCCCTTCAAATTTCAGCGAAATCGGGTAATAAATAGAGTTTTTATGGGCTTCAGACTCTTTATCGGGAGATCGGTCTATATGTCAGCTATATCTAAATATAGTCCGATCTGAACCATATTTCGGTCCTATATTAGGATGCCTAAAACTACTCACTGACTCAAATTTCAACAAAATCGGTTGAAAATAAAGCTTTTATGGGCTTCAGACCCTTTATCGGGAGATCGGTCTATATGTCAGCTATATCTAAATATAGTCCTATCTGAACCATATTGAGGTTCGAAGTTGAGAGGAATGAAACTACTCACTGTTTCGAATTTCAGCGAAATTGGTTAAAAAATAAAGCTTTTATGGGCTTCAGACGCTATATCGGGAGATCGGTCTATATAGCAGCTATATCCAACTAGTGTCCGGACTGAACCATACTTAGGTCAGATGTCGGGAGGTTTAAAATAACCCACTGTTTCAAATTTCAGCGAAATTGGGCAATAAATAAATCTTTTATGGGCTTCAGACCCTTTATCGGGAGATCGGTCTATATGTCAGCTATATCTAAATATAGTCCGATCTGAACCATATTTGGGTCCTATATTGGTAGGCCTAAAACTACTCACTGTTTTAAATTTTAGTGAAATCGGTTAAAAAATAAAGCTTTTATGGGCTTCAGACCCTATATCGGGAGATCGGTCTATATGGCAGCTATATCTAAATATAGTCCGATCTGAACCATACTTAGGCCAGATATCGGGAGGCTTAAAATAACCCACTGTTTCAGATTTCAGCAAAATTGGGCAATAAATAAAGCTTTTATGGTCTTCAGACCCTTTATCGGCGGATCGGTCTATATGGCAGCTATATCTAAATATATTCCGACCCTATAAGGTATACATATTCTTGATCAGCATAAAAATCTTAGACGACGACATATCCGTCCGTCTGTCTGTTGAAATCACGCTACAGTCTTTAAAAATAGAGATATTGAACTGAAATTTTGCACAGATTCTTTTTTTGTTCATAAGCAGGTTAAATTCGAAGATGAGATATATCAGACTATATCTTGATATTGGCCCCATATAGACCAATCCGCCATTTTAGGGTCTTAGGCCCATAAAATCCACATTTATTATCCGATTTTGTTGAAGTTTGGGACAGTGAGTTGTGTTAGACCCTTCGACATCCTTCGTTAATTTGGATCAGATCGGTTCAGATTTGGATATAGCTGCCATATAGACCGATCCTCCGATTTAGGGTCTTAGGCCCACAAAAGCCACATTTATTATCCGATTTTGATGAAATTTCGTACAGGGAATTGTGTTAGGCCCTTCGACATCCTTCGTGAATTTTACCCAGATCGGTCCAGATTTGAATATAGCTGCCATATAGACCGATCCTCAGATTTAGGGTCTTAGGCCCATAAAAGCCACATTTATTATCCGATTTTGCTGAAGTTTGGGACAGTGAGCTGTGTTAGGCTCTTCGACATCTTTCTTCAATTTGGCCCGGATCGGTTCAGATTTGGATATAGCTGCCATATAGACCGATTTCTCGATTTAAAGATTTGGGCCCATAAAATGCGCATCTATTGTCCGATGTCGCCGAAATTTGGGACAGTGAGTTAAGTTAAGCCTCTTGATATACTTCTGCAATATCGCACGGATCGGTCCAGATTTGGATATAACTGTCATATAAATTGATATCTCGGTTTTAGGTTTTGGGGCCACAAAAGACGCATTTATTGTCCGATGTCGCTGAAATTTGAGACAGTGAGTTTGGTTATGCTCTTCGACGTCCTTCTTCAATTTGGCCCAGATCGGTCCAGATTTGAATATAGCTGCTATATGGACCGATCTCTCGATTTAAGGTTTTGGGCCCATAAAAGGGTATTTATTGTCCGATTCCGCCGAAATTAGTGACAGTGCTTTGTGTTATCAATTCGGATTTGGATATAGCTGTCATGTCATCTCGATTTAAAGTCTTGACCCCATAAAAGGCGCATTTATAATCCGATTTCACTGAAATGTGACACAGTGACTTATGTTAGGCTTTTCGACATCCGTGTCGTATATGGTTCAGATCGGTTTATTTTTAGATATAGCTACTATACTTATTAGTATTTGGTTCAAATCGGAACATATTTTGATATAACTGCTAAGGGGCATAAGGTATGAAATTCTCACCGAATTTTTGTGAAAGGTGGTTTACATATATACCCGAGGTGGTGGGTATCTATGACGCCTTTTTACTTGTTAATTCTTATCTTTAAGGAATTTTCCAAGGAGAATTGCATTTAAAATAAAAAAAGAGCCATTTCCAGAGTTTTATTAATTTTGAATTTTTTTTCCACAATTTTATATCTATAGACCCTGGGAATCATATTTCATTCCATTTGCTCTAGATAAAATTCATTATATACAAAAATTATGGTTGAGATATTCATAATTGTTTCCACTAAGTACGCGGTACACGCGTGTGGTCCCACAACCTACGTAACATAGGAAGTTTCTTATCTACGCTTATTACTCAAAATAATCAATTACTTTTGAAATGAGCATAAAATGCCATTTGCCTTTCTTCTATTGGATGATTGCCTTTCACATTGCCGCCCACAAAGACATCCTCGAAAAGGAAGCACTTCAAATGTCATGGTTATTAAACGAATTGCGTTAGTGCGCTTGTATTTGAAGTGCTCTTTAATAAGGGGAAAATTATGGCATTTCAAAGGAACCTCTAATGGAAGGATTTACGTAATTAAGAGGTTTTTAGAAGAGTGGAGAGGAAGGGAGAAAATGAATGAATGTGATGTTGAAGAAACTACTAGACAAAGATTTTTAATGACTTGTGGGGAGTTGATATTTTTCTTTATACATGAAATGGATAGATCGAATTATTATCTAGTATTGCATTTTGTTTGTTTGTGTGTTACCTATACACTTACTAACGGTTGAACTGATATTCATGAAGATAGAGTTTGCTCCCCCGATGGATTACCCTATATCCATTTTGTGATATCCGCTAGGTGGCGGACCCTCGCTCCAACTTCAACTTCCAAAAACCCCACATCTCGAAGATGGTTTCATCGATTTAAGCAAAACTGTGTGTGCCCCCTTATGGTAACCCAAAACTACAAACTTGCTATAAAACTTTGGGGTCAGCTAACAGTGGGGGACGCCCTACCCAAAACCCAACCAAACGAACTTCTTTGCCGATTGGGACAATATGGGCATCAAATGAAAGGTATTTAAGAGTAGAGTACAAAAATGATATACAAATTTGACCCCAAGTATTAGGGTGCCCGCCCCAACCTCAAAAGCTTCCCAAAATGACATATGTACTGGTTGAGTCAATATGGGCATCAAATGAAAGGTAATTAGAAGTAGAATACGAAACTTGTATAACATTTTGGCGTCTATTCCCAGGCGGGTAACCCCAATCCAAAACTGTGCCACAAATGGACAGGGCCCGCCCCACCCCCAAAAACCGCTCAAAAAATTACATGTTTACTGATTGAGTCAATATGGGTACCAAAAGAAAGGTAATTGGAAGTTGAATACGAAATTTATGTATAATTTTGGGGTCAAGTTCGAAGAGGGCCGCCCCACCCCAAAAACCACCCTTAAACGGACATGTACACGGAACGGGACAACATGGGATTCAAACGAAAGTTACTTGAGAATAGAATTCGAAGCTTATATAAAAATTTGGGATCTATTGCCATGAAGGTCGCCTCATCCCAAAATTGTGCACCAAGTGGACATGTACACCGAACGGGACAAAACGGGATGCAAACAAAAGGTGCTTGAAAATAGAAAATGAAAATTTGGGTCAATTGCCGGGGAGATTCTAATAAGAGTTGTATGAGAGTTAAATACGAATATAACTTAAGGGTTTAGCGGAGCACTCCGGGCCAATGAGTGATTATTAAAACAAATCTTAATATTAAATATTTTTAAATGATGAAGCAAACAGCACAATTTTTCCAAAACAACAATAATGATGTCTATATACCCTCCGCCTGGCATGCGGGTGTACTAATCCAGTCATTCCGTTTGTAAGACATCCTAATATCTCTTTCCCTCCCTGCAAAGTACATACATTTTTGATTCTCATTAAATTGTAAAGCTAAAGATGTCAAATCGGCAAATCGGTTTATATGGAGCTATATCAGGTGGTAGACCGATTTGGACCGTATTCGGCATAGTTGTTGGAAGTTATAACAAAAAGACTACATGCTAAATGTCATGCAAATTAGATAAAAATGGCGGCTTCCAAGAGCTCAAGAAGTCAAATCAGAAGATCGGTTTATATGGGAGCTGCATTAGGTAATAGACCGATTTGGATCATACTTGGCACAGTTGTTGAAAGTCATATCAAAACACCGCATGCAAAACTTCAGCCAAATCGGAGAAAAATTGACGCTTGTAAGGGCTCAAGAAGTAATCTAAAAGTAACAGCTGATAACTGACAGAAGAAAGAATGCAATTACAGAGTCACAAGCTGTGAAAAAATTTGTCAACACCGACTATACGAAATATCCGCAATTACTTTTTGGGCAACCCAATATATACTTCATGAGGTCGTAAATAAATATTTCGAGGTTTTACAAACGGAATGACTTGATTAGTATACCCCATCCTGTGGTGGTGGGTATAAAAATCATCGGTTGACTGTTGGAGACTTTACTGATATGATCCGAATATCAGAAGTATCTGAGAAAACAATTTTTAAAGACCATTTGGGCCTACGAAAAGTCATATCTTGTTTCTCACCGTAAATGCTCAATTTCTTACACAAAAGTCTTGCAAATCCATTGAAAGGTTAGGTTAGGTTAGGCTGAAAAGAGGATGCGGATATTAATTCCACCCATGCCATTATGGATATACTCCTAAGCCTTTGAAAAAAAAGTGCAAAAAATTGGATGCATATCGTTCTGCAACTATCGTATACGCCTGCAAGGGCTCCATGTGACTTTTTTCTATTCCTAAAACTCAGCAGACCATTCCTGGAAACGCGTTTCGAGTCTATTGAAGAGATAACTTGTAAAAACGTACCAAGTTTGGCCGCGTCGAACTTTGAATACCCACCACCATGGTTATATTTATTATCCTATTTTATTATAACTCCACCTACATCCAAGTATGGGCTGGACTGGACCATATTTGATTCAGGTGCGTAGAACTCTTATACAAGTCACAGTTTTAGCGAAATCGGACAATAAATTAAATTTTTATGGCATTAAGACCCTAAATTGGAATATCGATCCGTGTGGCAGCCAATTATATCTCAATATGGTCCGATCTGCATCATATTCAGGATGGATAACAGAAGGCTTTAACCAACTCACTGTTTAAAATTTCGGCGAAATCTAGTAATGATTGAGTCTTTAATGGGTTTAACGCCCTATATGGCATCTATATCAACATTTATTACGATCTGGACCATATTCGAGTCGGACGTCGGCAGGCTTAAAACCACTCACATTTATTATTCGGATAATGAATGTGGCTTTTATGGGCTTTAGACCCTATATCGGCCAATCGGTCAATTTGACAGCTATATCTAAATAGAGTTCAATCTGAACCAGGTATGACGGCGGTTGGCTTAAAGCAATTCACTGTTTCAAAATTCAGCGAAATCGTTTAACAAAAGGCGCTTGTTCTTGCTTTAACTCTCTTAATATGCGAATATTTATATAAATTTTACGCCGATCAAGAATATATATACTTTGCAGGTTCGGAAATGGATATTTCGATGTGTTGCAAACGGGATTATTATCGTCTATCCCATAGTGGTGGGTATAAAAACTGAATCTAAGAAGGCGCTGAAGGCGTTACCAAAACAGGACTATTTGGATTATTTCGTGGATTGAAAACTACGTCGGCATAAGTGTATTTATCGGAAGGAGATTACTTTGAAGGGGATGAAATTAATTTATTAGAATAGAAATTCCGTTTTAATCATATCGAAATATTCGCCTAAGACCACATAGAGCAGATATATATTCCTCATCTTCGTGATATTTTAAGTCAATCTAGTCTTGTCCATCCGTCACTCTGTCGAAAGCCAGCTAACTTTCGAAGCTAGTCGCATGAAATTTTGCATAAATAATTCTTATTTAATGTATGTCAGTTGGGAATATAAAGAGGCCAAAAATGGTTCACCTTTAGATATAGCTCTTGATCCTCTAGAGGGCGCAATTCTTTCCAATTTGGCTGAAATTTTGCAAGATGACTTTTCCTATGATCAACAGATGTACTTAATATGGTTTGAATCGGTTCAAAACCTGATATAGCTCCCATATAAGCGGATCGCTAGAATATACTTCATGAGTATCTAAAAGCCGCCACTCTTATCCGATCAAACAGAAGTGTTGCAGGATGAATTTTCTTATGACCCCCAACAGATTTACCAAGTAAAAAGTATGGTTCTAATCTATGGGCGAAATGACGAGGTAATCAAATTTAGGAGCCTGCCATGAGGTGCAAGAACAATCTAGGGTTTTGAAACTTTGTCCATTATCTCTTTAACCCCTTAGCTGTAATCTTTCTAAATTTCAAAATTGTATCTCTATCCGTTCTCAATTGTTAGATCTTTTACTAGTTTTTTTTTCGATTCTATCTCACTGTGTAATCGCTTCTTTTTATACCCACCACCAAAGGATGGGGGTATATTCATTTTGTCATTCCGTTTGCAACACATCGAAATATCCATTTCCGACCCTATAAAGTATATATATTCTTGATCAGCGTAAAAATCTAAGACGATCTAGGCATGTCCGTCCGTCTGTCCGTCTGTCTGTTGAAATCACGCTACAGTCTTTAAAAATTGAGATATTGAGCTGAAATTTTGCACAGATTCTTTTTTGTCCATAAGCAGGTTAAGTTCGAAGATGAGCTATATCGGACTATATCTTCATATAGCTCCTATATAGACCGATCGGCCGATCCGTCTTAGGCCCATAAAAGCCACATTTATTATCCGATTTTGCTGAAATTTGGGACAGTGAGTTTTGTTAGGCCTTTCGACATCCTTCGTCAATTTGGCTCAGATCGGTCCAGATTTGGATATAGCTGCCATATAGACCGACCCTCCGATTTAGGGTCTAAGGGCCATAAAAGCCACATCTTTTATCCGATTCCACTGAAATTCGGGACAGTGAGTTGTGTTAGGCCCTTCGACATCCTTTGTCAATTTGGCCCAGATCGGTTCAGATTTGGATATAGCTGCCATATAGACCGATCCTCCGATTTATGGTGTTAGGCCCATAAAAGCCACATTTATTGCCCGATTTTGCTGTAATTTGGGACAGTGAGTTTTGTTAGGCCCTTCGACATCCTTCGTTAATTTGGCTCAGATCGGTTCAGATTTGGATATAGCTGCCATATAGACCGACCCTCCGATTTAGGGTCTAAGGGCCATAAAAGCCACATCTTTTATCCGATTCCTCTGAAATTCGGGACAGTGAGTTGTGTTAGGCCCTTCGACATCCTTTGTCAATTTGGCCCAGATCGGTTCAGATTTGGATATAGCTGCCATATAGACCGATCCTCCGATTTATGGTGTTAGACCCATAAAAGCCACATTTATTACCCGATTTTGCTGAAATTTGGGACAGTGAGTTGCGTTAGGCCCCTCGACACCTTTCTTCAATTTGGCCCAGATCGGTTCAGATTTGGATATAGCTGCTATATAGACCGATTTCTTGATTTAAGGTTTTGGGCCCATAAAATGCTCATTTATTGTCCGATGTCGCCGAAATTTGGGACAGTGAGTTAAGTTAAGCCCCTTGACATACATCTGCAATATCGCACAGATCGGTCCAAATTTAGATATAGCTGCCATATAGACCGATATCTAGGTTTTAGGTTTTGAGGCCATAAAGACGCATTTATTGTCCGATGTCGCTGAAATTTGAGACAGTGAGTTTAGTTAGGCTCTTCGACGTCCTTCTTCAATTTTGCCCAGATCGATCCAGATTTGAATATAGCTGCCATGTAGACCGATCTCTCGATTTAAAGTCTTTGCACCATAAAAAGCGCATTTATAATCCAATTTCACTGAAATTTTACATAGTAACTTATGTTAGGCTTTTCAACATCCGTGTCGTATATGGTTCAGATCGGTTAATTTTTAGATATAGCTACTGTACTTATTAGTATTTGGTCCAAATCGGAACATGTTGTGATATGACTGATATGGGTCATAAGGTATGAAATTTTCACCGAATTTTGATGAAAGGTGGTTTACATATATACCCGAGGTGGTGGGTATCCAAAGTTCGGCCCGGCCGAACTTAACGCCTTTTTACTTGTTTTTTTTTGAATTGTAGTGGAAATTGGCAAACATGAGAGCGTATTGAACTGCGAACAGTGATCTCTTTGACCCCTTAGCTGTAATCTTTCTAAATTTCAAAATTGTATCTCTACCCATTCTCAAACGTTACATTTTTTAATAGTTTTTTTGCGATTCTATCTCAATGTGTGATGGCGTTCTTCTTGAATTGTTGTGGAAATTGGCAAACAAGAGAGCATATTGAACTGTGACGATTGACGCACAAATGGCAACAATTTTGCCACCCTTTTGAATTGAAAAATCCCATTAAGGTCCTGAAAAAAAGGATGCTTACACCACACTCAATGCTACTATAGCAAGAAAAAACTAAAAAAGGAAAAAGAAAACATTCATAAAATAAACGTATGTCGTCATTGCCATCATTGTCGCCTACTTGTTATTGTAGTTGTATCCGTAGGCAAACAAAAACGTTCGAATATTGTTTTCATATCCTTCCACCACCATTTTGTTGTGGCAATCTCTTTCTATGGCAAGGCACACTCACCGGCTCATTGAACTGTTCCATCCGAAACTCCCCTTGGCTTGCCCTTTTCAACCACCATCAACCATCGACCAACCAACGTCAACAGATCGTCCTTTACCATACTCACAGAGCAGCGTATTTATTTTATAATATTGCCAATCAAGATGGCTGTGCAAACAGCGAAATTGTCGCGCGCATCCGATTCCCATTCCCAATGAGCATTTTTTCCATCATCATTTCATTTGGCAAACATTTCTCAGCTGTGTTTATGGAGGGGGGTGTGTGGTGCCAGGGAGTAATGGATGATTTGCCATTCCATTATCCCATTTCGGTTGGAATCGATATGATAACAGCAAAATCCATTCCATATTGCATGGCCATATCCATTTTTAAATCCATTGGACAAACATCCATTTGCTACATTGCTTCGATGCCAGTTCATTTTGGATTATTTACTGTATTGTCGATTGTCGTAAAAATTCAAAAGGGTGGAGAGGGGGGGGGGGATGGAGAAATCATAAACTCACTGATGCCATGGCAATTTGGGAAAATTTCATGTTTTTTGTTTACACTGAGTTGGAAATAGAAATCGTTTATTGGCTAGATTGAATTTTTAGGTAGAGTTTAATATCTGACCATGAAGATAGTTAGCAGATTTTTTTTTTGGCTATAGAAATGAAGCGAAATTTTCACAAACAAAACTATCAGTGGAAGAAGATGTACGAAAAATTTTCAAGGGCTTTGCATTAAAAATGAATTTTTAGAAGTAATTCAGTAATAGGGTCGATATATTTTTCGGCAAAATTCATCGTAAAATCACAATCCTCATGACATTCTTCTCACCCATAACGTCCTTAATAGTCAATTCGCTTTGCGATAATTTTTCTGGAAATGTTCCTCTTCAGCTGCAGTATCTGAACTCTCCGATCTTGGCTAATAACATCAAATCACTTTCAATTTATGATAGTTATAAAATGCTGTTAAATTTAGTCGGTTATTATTATCTAATACTAACCGCACCGGGCCCGCTCCGCTGTGCCTTCTTTAACTCTCCAATGGCTTTTTAGGTTGGGGACACAACGCCCTGAATGTGGACATCGAATTAGTGCCATGTCCGCCGAACGCCTGCGTTCGAATTCTGACGAGAACATGAAAAAATTG
This sequence comes from Stomoxys calcitrans, assembly GCF_963082655.1. Lineage (NCBI taxonomy): Eukaryota > Metazoa > Arthropoda > Insecta > Diptera > Muscidae > Stomoxys > Stomoxys calcitrans. The sequence goes on from NC_081553.1 coordinate 17,766,956, forward strand.
AAATCAATTGCAAATTGCAAATTTTGCCCATGAACATTCCACTAAGGAACAGGGTCAAACTTCTCACCTATCAATGAGTGCAGTCCGATTCAAATTTAAGCTCAATGATAAGGGACCTCCTTTTTATAGCCGAGTCCGAACGGAGTGCCGCAGTGCGACACCTCTTTCGGGAGAAGTTTTACATGGCATATTGCCTCACAAATGTTGGCAGCCTTAGGAGGGGAAAACCACCGCTGAAAATTTTTTCTGATGGTCTCGCCAGGATTCGAACCCAGTCGTTCAGCGTCATAGGCGACATGCTAACCTCTGCACTGCGGTGGCCTCCCTTTTCAAAAATAGCTTTTATTTAAGATATTTGAGAGCCAAACATATGGCTATACAATTGGATATCAAATTGGTTTTTTCTCTCAAACACGCTTTGTTTGTTTGTATTGTCGTAATTGGTCTACATAAAGGGTGATTTTTTTGAGGTTAGGATTTTCATGCATTAGTATTTGACAGATCACGTGGGATTTCAGACATGGTGTCAAAGAGAAAGATGCTCAGTATGCTTTGACATTTCATCATGAATAGACTTACTAACGAGCAACGCTTGCAAATCATTTTCAGTGAATGGGCCCTAGAAAAGTTGGCAGAAAATCCGCTTTTTTATCGACAAATTTTGTTCAGCGATGAGGCTCACTTCTGGTTGAATGGCTACGTAAATAAGCAAAATTGCCGCATTTGGAGTGAAGAGCAACCAGAAGCCGTTCAAGAACTGCCCATGCATCCCGAAAAATGCACTGTTTGGTGTGGTTTGTACGCTGGTGGAATCATTGGACCGTATTTTTTCAAAGATGCTGTTGGACGCAACGTTACGGTGAATGAACACATTTCGAACCGAACACTGATTTTGGTAATAAAATTCAATGATTTGCAAGCGTTGCTCGTTAGTAAGTATATTCATGATGAAATGTCAAAGCATACTGAGCATCTTTCTCTTTGACACCATGTCTGAAATCCCACGTGATCTGTCAAATACTAATGCATGAAAATCCTAACCTCAAAAAAATCACCCTTTACTTTGGGTGGGCCCCCCGCACCCGACCCCAACAATAGAAACCATGTTTTGTTTTAGGTGACTGTGAGTTTTTTTTTAATAAGGGTAATGAGCAATGCAATTTTCAAAACACATCAGATCTCTGCTACCTTATGGTACCCCAAAAACAAGTAATTTGTATAAAATTTTTGGGTCCAATAACTTGGGGGGACGCCCCATCCCTAAACCCACCCGGGCGGACATATTTACCGATTGGGACAATATGTGTATCAAATGAAAGGTATTTAAGAGTAGAGTACGAACTTGATATACAAATTTCGTCTAAAGTGTTTGGGGGGTGTCTTCCACCGCAAAAGACCCCCCCCAACTGGACTCTTCATCGCTTTGGGCAATATGGGTATCAAATGAAAGCTATTTAAAAGTAGAGTACAAATCTGTCATTAAAATTTGTTTCTTGGTGTCCGAGGGGCCTTCCTACCCCTCAAAACTTCCCCGTAGGGCATATTTATCAATTATGACAATATGGATATCAAATGAAAGTTGTTCAGAAGTTGAGTGCACATCTGTTATAAGAACTTGGTCTAAGGTGTCTACGGGGCCTCCTCATCCCCAAAACCCCTTAATCGGCCCTGCATGTACACCGTCACAAAATGGTTATCAAATTAAAGGACTTTTGGAGTTGACTACGAATCTGGTATACATATTTGGGATAGAATCTGGGACCGGTCCAAGCACTAAATACCCATCAATAGGAGGTGTAGTTCTAGCGGGATAATATGTGAATTAAAACAATCAGTAGAGTTTGAATCTAATGTTGATGGAAGGATTCAAGAATCTGGGTCACATCCAGCTGTCCTGCCGAACGACCGAGAATATATTGGACTCAAATGAAATGATGTGTCAGAGGGCTATCCACCTCTCCCTATCCTACCCAAAAAAAAGGAATTAAAAATATTATATGAAGGCCGATCAGGACAGATTAAGACAGCAATAAAAGGACTTCGGTAGTAGAGTACACTTTTTACCCTCAAATTGGTATAGCCACAGGAGGACCTACGGATCTTTAAAAATGTGGCACCCCAAGTGGTTGCTTTGAAATACGATTTTAAATGTGGATAACCAAAACTACAACAAAATATTGGGTTGCCCAAAAAGTAATTGCGGATTTTTCATATAGTCGGCGTTGACAAATTTTTTCACAGCTTGTGACTCTGTAATTGAATTCTTTCTTCTGTCAGTTATCAGCTGTTACTTTTAGCTTGTTTTAGAAAAAAAGTGTAAAAAAAGTATATTTGATTAAAGTTCATTCTAATTTTTATTAAAAATGCATTTACTTTCTTTTAAAAAATCCGCAATTACTTTTTGGGCAACCCAATATATACCGTCTATAGTAATATGTAGCTTAAATGTGGTGTTTGAATCTAATATCCACTTTCATGGCAAAGAGTTTGGCAAGTCTAATTCACCGCCAAAGCCAAGAGAACTAACATCTAAAATTTAATGGGGGCACCCTCCCTTTAGCCTATTTTCAAAGATGTCAGATCTCGGAGATGAGCCGCCAAAAGGAAATGTAAACCAATAATGACAATATGTGGCTCAAATGAAAGGTATTTGAGACTAGATCACGAATCTGATATATGAGCGTCCACTTCACCCCAAAAAATACGCCCATACCGGATATGTTTACCGACCACAGCAATATAAGGCTCAAATGAATGGTATTTGGGAGTAGAGCACGAAAATGACATCCACATTGAGGCGAAATATCTGAAAGGTCGTACCAGCACCCCAAAACAAGACTTATTTCCTGCCAGTGTCAGTATAGGGCTCAGGTAAAATAAGAGAGTGAAAAAAGGCGCAGCAAAGCGGGCCCTGTCCAGATATCGATATCTTCCATTGCAATTTTGCACTGAAATTCTATCCTGCACATCCAACTTGCATTGAATGCAACTAAAATAAAACACACCATAGGCAATCGGCTGTGCAATAATTCACCACATGCTTAAACCAATTAAAGCATGTAAGGTCATGAAATAATCTGTTGTTATTGTTGTTGGCCGAACATAGCAGTTGCTCTGCGATTTGAGTGAGTCGTTGTGAGAATGAAACTCACCACTCGATATTTGCATTGCTCTCATGTTTCCCCATGCTCTCATAACAGAGCGTGGAGAAGTTGTATATTAAGTGGGAGATTAATACTAATTGTGAGTGCTGTTAACTTTTACTTGCTCGTCAATTTTCCTTCTATATACAAAGTTTTGTTACTTACTGTACTGTATTTTCTTCGTGTATGCTATTCGCCAAATTTGGAATTGTATTTCGGTAATTCCTTTCAATTTATTCAATGATTCGGAAGCAAATTGATTACTATCACATGATGGTGATTGTCAAAAAATGTTTTCCCCTTTTTTTTTGCTTTGGATAAGCAGACTGAGGGGGGGGAAAAACATAGCAATAATGTTTAAATCCTTTCATTGTTGCCAACTCGTTTTGTCAATACCTTTGTTGGGATTTTATGGCTTGCTTTCTTTTATTTGCATGAATTTATAGGGGTATCCACGATTAAATAGCTTTGGATGTTGAGTGCTTTGCTGATAACGGATGTAAAACGGAAATAAATAATTCCAAACTCATAAAAGTGGTCATAAATAAAAATGGAGGGGCTAAGGGAGTTTTTAGTAATATTTGGGAATATGGCTTTGAAGGCTCTATGACAGACGACAAAGGCTAAGGTGTAAAATGGAAAATGTTTGAGGCTTTTTGGGCTTTAGGCATAAATCTGAAACAAATTCTTAACCTATTAATGCCGGACAATCGTTTTAGTCTTAGGTTCTAGAAGCAGATCTGCGGCCTGGCGATGGCAATCCTGCAGACGTGATTCGCTCACGACGTGGATATGCCTCTACGTCTCGGTGCGGCAGTCGCAGATCGTTAAGCACGAGTGTGGCTCTTATATATGGGGCTCTTATATCTGATGGACATAGGCGAGGTGGTGAGTACGTGGGTTTCGGAGATGTGATTCTCTCACGGCTTGCATACGGCACTAAGTCACGGGGTGATGGTCTTAGGCAAACGGCACTTGGGTGTGTTCGCGTGCTCAGCGGCTCTTATGTCTGAAAGACAAAGGCGAGGTGCTGGCCATATTGGTTTCGGAGACGTGATTCTCTCTCGACACGGATACGTCACTAAGTCACGGGGTTATGGTCGTAGGCGGACGGCACGTGGGTGTATTCGCGGGCGTAGCGGCTCTTATGTCTGAAGGACATAGGCGAGGTTCTAAATACGTTGGTTTCGGAGATGTGATTCTCTGACGGCACGGATACGGCACTAAGTCACGGGGTGATGGTCTTAGGCAAACGGCAGGTGGGTGTGTTCGCGGGCTCAGCGGCTCTTATATCTGAAGGACATAGGCGAGGTTCTAAATACGTTGGTTTCGGAGATGTGATTCTCTCACGGCACGGATACGGCACTAAGTCACGGGGTGATGGTCCTAGGCAAACGGCAGGTGGGTGTGTTCGCGGGCTCAGTGGCTCTTACATCTGAATGACAAAGGTGAGGTGCTGGGTATGCTGGTTTCGGAGACGTAATTAAATCACAGCACGGATATAGCACTAAATCAAGTTGTGATAATCGTAGGCAAATGGCTCGTGGGTGTATTCGCGGACTCAGGGGCTCTTATATCTGAAAGACAAAGGCGAGGTGCTGGCCATGTTGGTTTCGGAGACGTTATTCTCTCATGACACGGATACGTCACTAAGTCACGGGGTGATGGTCGTTGGCAGACGGCACGTGGGTGTATTTGCGGGCTCAGCGGCTCTTATGTCCGCAGATCAAAGGCGAGGTGCTGGATATGTTGGTTCCGTAGACGTGATTCTCTCACGACGCGGATAAGTCACGGGATGATGGTCGTTGGCAGGCGGCACGTGGGTGTATTCGCGGGCTGAGCGGCTCTTATGTCTGGAGGTCAAAAGCGAGGTTCTGAATACGTTGGTTTCGGAGATGTGATTCTCTGACGGCACGGATACGGCACTAAGTCACGGGGTGATGGTCGGTCGTAGGCAGACGGCACGTGGGTGTATTTGCGGGATTAGCGACTCTTATGTCTGAAAGACAAAGGTGAGGTGCTGGCTATGCTGGTTTCGGAGACGTCATTCACTCACAGCACGGATATGACACTAAGTCACGGGATGATGGTCTTAGGCAAACGGCACGTGGGTGTGTTCGCGGTCTCAGCGGCTCTTATATCTGAAAGACAAAGGCGAGGTGCTGGCTATGCTGGTTTTGAAGACGTGATCCACTCACGGCACGAATATGGCACAAAGTCACTGGCGGACGGCACGTGTGTGCGTTCGCTTTGCCCTTTTTATACTCTTCGGGATAACGGTAATCTGCAAGATTTCATAAAAATCGGTTCAGATTTGAATAAAGGCCAGTGCAGATTTAGATATAGCTCTCATATACTTATATATATTGCCCGAATTTATTATTCTACGGTAGGTGTAGGGTAATATATAGCCGGCTTCGCCCGATTTCAGCTTTTCCTTACTGATTTTTTGAAATTTTGCGTTAAGAAAAATTTTTAATGAAAATTTTTTTTAGAGAAAATCTAAGTAAAATGTTATCTTTCGAAACAATTTTATTGAAACTTTGTATTTATTGATTTTTTTTAATTTTGTTTCTATACAATAAAATTTCTTCTTTAAAAGATCGTCTTTCTCTTCAGAAAAAATTTAATTGAAATTTCATCTTTTCTATCTTTAAATTTTGCCTTTAGAAAAATTTGTTTAGAGATCAACTATTTATGTCCGTCCGTCTGTCCGTCCGTTCGTCCGTCCGTCTATCTGTCAAAAGCACGCAAACTTTTGGAGGAGTAAAGCTAGCCGCTTGAATTTTTAACAAATACTTCTTATTTATATAGGTCGGTTGGGATTGTAAATGGGCCATATCGGTCCATGTTTTGATATAGCTGCCATATAAACCGATCTGAGGTATTGATTTCTTGAGCCCTTAGCGGGTGCAATTCTCATCCGAATTGAATAAAATTTTGCACGACGTATTTTGTTATGATATCCAACAAATGTGCCAAGTATGGTTTAAATCGGTCTATAACCTGATATAGCTGCTATATAAACCGATCTGGGGTCTTGGCTTCTTAAGCCCCTAGAGGGTGCAATTCTTATCCGATTTGGCTGAAATTTTGCTTATTCGATTTGGCTGAAATTTTGCATGAGGTGTTTTGTTATGATACACAACAACTGTGCCAAGTATGGTTTAAATCGGTTCATAACCTGATATAGCTGCCATATAAACCGATTTATGGACTTGACTTCTTGAGCTTCTAAAGGGCTCAATTCCTATTTGATTTGGCTGAATTTTTGCACGAAGTACTTTGTTATGATATCCAACAACTGTGCCAAGTATGGTTCAAATCGGTTTATAACCTGATGTAGCTGTCATATAAACCGAACTGGGGACTTGATTTCTTGAGCTTCTAGAGGGCGCCATTCCTAGCCGATTTGGCTGAAATCTTGCATTTTTTTATTATGACTTTCAACAACTGTGCCAAGTATAGTTCAAATCGGTTAATAACCTGATATAGCTCCCATATACACCGATATGGGGTCTTGATTTCTTGAGTCACTAGAGGGCACAATTATTATCCGATTTGGCTGAAATTTTGCATGAGGTGTTTTGTTATGACTTTCAACTGATGTGCTTAGTATGGTTCAAATTGTTTCATATCCTGGTATAGCTGCCATATAAACCGATCTGGGGTCTTGACTTCTTGAGCCACTAGAGGGCCCAATTCTTATCCGATTGAAATGAAATTTTGCACGACGTGTTTTGTTACGATATCCAATAACTGTGCTAAGTATGGTTCAAATCGGATGATAACCTGATATAGCGCCATATAAACCGATCTTGTTTATTGACTTCTTGAGCTACTAGAGGGCGCAATTCTTATCCGATTTGAATGTAGTTTTGCACGGTGTATTTAGTTATAATATCGAACAAGGGTGCAAAGTTTGGTTCATGTCGGTCCATAACCTGATATAGCTGCCAGGTTATGGATCTTGAATCTTGACTTCTTGAGCTTCTAGGGGACGCAATTCCTATCCGATTTGGCTTAAATTTTGCATGACGTATTTTATTATGACGTTCAACAGCTGTGCCAAATAGGGTTCAAATCGGTTCATAACCTGATATAGCTGTCATATAAACCGATTCTTGAGCTTCTAGAGGTCGCAATTATTATCCGACGGATCCTCTCATTACCATCAACATACGTGTTTATTATGGTCTGAATCGGTCTATAGCTTGATACAGCTTCCATATAAAACGACTCTCTATTTTACTTCTTGAGCCCCCAAAGGACGCAATTCTTATTCGAATTGGCTGACATTTTACACAGGTCTCCAACATTTAATTTAATTGTCGTCCAAACTGGACCATATCTTGATATCGCTCTAATAGCAGAGCAAATCTTTTCTATTATCCTTCTTTACCTAAGAAGAGATGCCGGGAAAAGAACTCGACAAATGCGATCCATGGTGGAGGGTATAAATGATTCGGCCCAACCGAACTTAGCACGCTTTTACTTGTTCTTGTTCTCACTATGGTTTTACAATGGGCCGGACTGGTCTTTATCGATCATTTTTTATCGATTTTAAACAATAGCTAAGAAATAAAATTACTTCAAAAATCAATTTTTTTTAATGAAAAATAGACGTCAACAAAAAATTTACATTTATATGAAGCAAGTGCTTTAATTGTTGTTAAGAAGTTAAAAAAATTGTGAATGGCTTTTTTCGAAAATTTAAAATTTTTAATTTAAAAACAGCGGCAAAAGTTTGCAAACTTAGTCAAGCAAACTTATTGCTCTGTGTGGAGGTTACACTATGCAAATTTGCGCTTAAACCAAATTTCTTTGAAACTTTTTCTTAATAAAACCATTTTTTGAAATTTGCCTTTAGTAAAAATTTCACTGTTATGTTGTTTTTTAGAGAAAATCTCACTCGTCATTCTTAGTATTGTAAAGATATTTTAAACTTATTTTTCCACAACTAACTTAATGCTATTTTCTACGAAATTACGATTTGGAAAATACACAAATCCATTCTATGTGCTGGGAAAGTAAATATGTTAATACTAGCCTGCAGCATTTTAGTATTCTACAATTAATTCCAGCTGTATGAATGGTTATTTAATAATATATAATTAACATATTTGTGGTTTTTTTTGTTGTGGCCTCTCTAATGCGATTTAATAACTCACACCGTTGGCTAGGCGAAATTCGTAGAAAAATTTCTACTAATCGAATGACATTAATGACGAAATGTCTAGTCGGCTGCGGCCGTCTGCAAGTCTGGTTGGATGATTGTATACACAAAGTCTGCTAATGGATTAATGTGGCCATGTCTTTGTCTTCGTGGTCTGCGTCCAAAACTAAACTTTTGCCATTTAGTGGAATATTTATCTTCATTGGGGGTAATAAACAAATCACAATGTATGTTAAACCCCCCCCCTATGCACCCTAAACAAACCTTACTCTGGTTCTCTCTGGCTGTCTAGGCATTCAAACGCCCCCTAATCAGCCTTCCCCCTTTATGGTGGTTGAATGCAACAATGCCTTTACCATACTCACAATTGCAACATGGGCCATTACAAGCACAAACACTTTCAACAAGATTTCCTAGGCTTTCAACATTTTGCAGCTTTGTTGCGGACTTACATCAGAAGCTATGATAGGTGATGTTCATCACAATACATCAACAAAGAACAAAGTGACACAAAACATGGAAGCGTCACTTTCCATCACTCAAATGTGACACTGGTCAAAAGACAGCCAAACGTATGAAAACCTTTTGAGCGTAGACCTTCTCCCCCACCCTCTGAGGAGTCCTCCTTGCATGAGTAGCTCGATGGATGTATTATCTTCTTTTACTGTCCGAGTGGCTGTCTTGCTTGCCGCTTGCCTTGGCTACCGGCTACCACTTTTGTCTAAGCCACGATTATAAACTGTGTGAACGAACGTGTAGCATTCAACATGGCCCATGACAGAAACACTTCAGTTAATTCTTCTTAAAGCTAAGGATTTTGATATTTCTAATCATGTACAGTGGTTAATAGGAGTGAGGCAAAAACTTCAGAAAAAATTTAAATACTTGAGATTGAGAAACTTGAAATAGAACAGCCGCAGACTATGAAATATGAGTAAGTGTTCACAAAAGCAATGGCAGATAAGGTAAACTAAAATTCTTAGTTGTTTTTTTGTGAAAACCCAATGTGTCATGTTACATGAAGCTGGAAGATTTTGTGTTACTGTTCTAACCAGTCCCTCCATACTTTCATTTCTCTATCCGTTTTTTCCCCCGTTTTGAGCGTCTGTGCTTTTTTCCGTACATCCGTAGTTACGTGTGTACTTACTTTCGTCCTTAAGTTCGTCCATATATCCGTTCTTATGTTTGTCGTTACGTCCATCCTTACGTCAGTCCTTACGTGTCCTTATGACTTACATAATAATGTTCATCCTTACCCTCATCCGCTCTTACATTCATCCTTTCGTTAGTACTTATGTGCCCTTCCAAACATCCCTCTTTATATCCGCCCTTACGTTCGCTCTTCCTTCCGTCCATTCTTGCGTCCGTCCTAACGTACATACTTACTTACATACTTACATCCGTCCTTATGTCCATCTTTATATCTGTCCTAATTTCCATCTTTACATCCGTTATTGTCCGTCCTTACATCCTAAGTTCGTCCTTCCTTCAGTCATTACGTCGGTAATTTCGTCCGTTCTTACGTACGTTCCTACGTCCGCCCAAACGTATTTCTTTTGTCCGTCCTTTCGTCCCACCATATCCCCATTCTTTTGTTAATTCTTACGTGAGTTGTAACCTCTCTCCATGCGTCTTTTGTTACATTCGCCCATTCCTTACGTCCTTACGTCCGTCCTTACGTCCGTCCTTACGTCCTTCCTTACGTCCGTCCTTACGTCCGTCCTTACGTCCGTCCTTACGTCCGTCCTTACGTCCGTCCTTACGTCCGTCCTTACGTCCGTCCTTACGTCCGTCCTTACGTCCGTCCTTACGTCCGTCCTTACGTCCGTCCTTACGTCCGTCCTTACGTCCGTCCTTACGTCCCTCCTTACGTCCCTCCTTACGTCCGTCCTTACGTATGTCCATGCTTACGTCTATTTTTACATACGTCGTACGTTTGTTCTTGGTTCAGTTCATACGTTTTTCATTACCTCCCTCCATCCTTCCGTCGGTTCTTTTGTCCATCCCTACGACCGTCCTTACTTACGCTCTTCCTCACATCCGACCTTACGTTCGTCCGTATATCCATCCTTTGCGTCCGTCCTTTGCGTCCGTCCTTTGCGTCCGTCCTTTCGTCCTTCCTTACGACCATCCTTACGTGCGTTTTTACCACCGCCCATGGGTCCGTCTTAATTTCCTTCCATACGTCTTTACGGCCGTCCTTACATCCTTCCTAACGTCCTCCCTAACATACTGCCGTACGTGTTCTTGTATTCATACTTCCATTCTTTCTTCCGTCCTTACATCCAGCATTACGTCCATCATTTCCTCCGCCCTGATTTCGATCTCCATCCATCTCTTTCATATTCGTATATTCATACTTCTGTCCTTACGGCTATTCTTACGTTCGTCCTTACATACGTAGTTCTTAAATCCATCCTTAATTCCACCCTTACATCCATCTTTACGTCCGCCCTAATTTCCATCCTAATGCCCGTCCTTATGTCCTTCCTTACGTCCATTGATTCGTCCTTTGTTCCGACTATTCTTACATCCATACACCCGTGAGTCCATCCGTCCATCATAGCATCCGTCCTTACCTTCGTCGTAACGTCTATCATTAAGTCCGGCATTACGTCCACCCTTTCGTTCGTCTTTCCCTACGTTCGTCCTTACGTCCGTCCATAAGCTCTTCCTTTTATCCATTCGTCTCAGCCTTCGCCCATGCGTCCGTCTTCATTTCTGTCCAAACGTTCGTCCTAACGTCCGTCAGTCCTTACATCTGTCTTTGTTCCCTTTTTTACGTCCTGCATTAGGTTCGTCCATACGTTCGTCCTTACATCCGTACGTCTATCCTCACATTTGTCCTAATTTCTTACATACTTCCGTCCTAAAGTCCTTCCTTACGTTCGTTTATACATTCTTCCTTTGGTCCGTCCATTCTCACGTTCGTCTTCCTTTCGTCTATTCTGGCGTGCGTCGCTGCTTCCGTCCATAGCAAGGACGGATAGACTAGATGAATCTGTCCATACGTCCTTACAATCGTCTTTAAATCCATCCTTACGTCCTAACGTCTCTCCTTCAATCTTGCTGTCCATCTGTTGGTCGTTTTTTCCGTTCCTTTGTCTGTCCGTTTTTTCATTCATTCGTCCTTTCATCCATTCGTTCGTCTGCCGAAGTCACAAAAACATTCGAACGAACATTGAATGTTGTCAGAATATTGTCACGATCTGCCTTTTGTAGCAATTAATTTTTTCTTAAATTTCTATAACCACTGTGCACATTCTATTGTCTTGTTGATGTTTCAAATTCAATTCACTCGCTTACACTTCATTTGCTGTGCGCAGAAGAAGAAGTACAAAGCCAGGGAGCGTTCTCAAAAGTCGACTAAATTCACGGTCAGTCTGTACGACATAGTGTCGCCTCGATTGTCTCAGAGTCAATCAGTCATTTGGTTGCGATCACGGTATACAGCGTGATCACTGCATATGTCTTGGGCCCACTCTACTTCGTTGTTGTGCTAACAAGCCGCCAACCAAACGTGTCGCAGTGCCACAAAATGCCTAGCTGCCCAAGCTAGAGGGAAAGCAGAGAAGTAGAAGAAGCCACCATAGCCTGGTTTACATGGCAGACAGAGTGACGTTCTGTTCTGCAAATCCGGCTATAGCAAATAAACGATAAACCCCAAATCATGGAACAAGTCGTTGTCGTCATCATAGCCTTCATCATCATCATCATCATCATCATCGTGTTCATTGCGTTGTTTGTTGGCTTTTAGTTCAGATTAACAACTGCAAAGAATGAAACTTTTTCGAATTTCAAATGAGCTTAGCAGACAGCGAGGAGGCAGCTAAGCAGGCTAACCACCGAACGATCGTCCGACAATTCGTCTGCCATGAACTGTTTGCTATCCCAAGCCATACGGGACGGGGGTATGGCTGGGCTTAGGTCTTAGGATTGATGGCAACAAAATACGGCGACATACATGTAAACATTTTAATGACTGTATTGTGGCCATAATGTACATACATGTGTCCATTACCCCCTGTCTCCCCGCCTTTTTATCTTATCTTCTGTTTTATATGAATTTGTCCAAGGAGTATGAATGCCCCCGGACATACATACCAGGAATATAGTGGCTCACAGGCAGGCCAATAATCATTGGTCCTCATATGAGGTGACACTTCTTTGTTTCTTGGTATGGACTAAAAGCAACGAGGGATGAAGGAAAAGTTTTTGCAAAAAAGGGTTTAAAAGGTAAAACTTTCACTAAAGGCAAAATTTTCTTCAAAGACAACACTTTGAAGAAATTTTCTCCAGAGACAAATTTTCCATAAATCTTTTTGTAAAGAAACAAGTAAGTGCGTGCTAAGTTCGGCCGGGCCGAATCTTATATACCCTCCACCATGGATCGCATTTGTTGAGCTCTTGCCACGGTATCTCTTTTTAGGCAAACAAAGGATAAAAGAAAAGAATTGCTATGTTACTGGAACAATATCAAGTTATGGTTCATTTCGGACCATATTTGAACTGAATATTAGAGACCATAGTAAAAGTCATTGTGTAAAATTTCAGCCAATTATAGTAAGAATTACGGACTTTAGGGGCTGAAGAAGTAAAATAGGGAGATCGGTTTATAGGGGAGCTGTATTAGGCTATAAACCGTTTCATGTTCGACAAGTATGTTAAAGGTCATGAGAGAAGCTGTTGTACAAAATTTCAGCCAAATCGGATAGGAATTGCACCCAGTAGAGGCTCAAGAAGTCAAGACCCCAGATCGGTTTATATGGCAGCTATATCGGGTTATGAAACGATTTGAACTATTCTAAACACAGTTGTTGAAAGTCATAACAAAACACGTCATGCAAAATTTCAGCCAAATCGGTTAATACTTGCGCCCTCTAGTGGCTCAAGAAGGCAAGACCTCAGATCGGTTAATATGGCAGCTATATCAGGTTATGGACCGATTTGAACTATTCTTAATACAGTTGTTGGAAGTCATAACAAAACACGTCATGCAATATTTCAGCCAAATCGGATAGGAATTGCTCCCTGTAGAGGCTCAAGAAGTCAAGACCCCAGATCGGTTTATACGGCAGCTATATCAGGTTATTTACCGATTTGAACTATTCTTAGCACAGTTGTTGGAAGTCATAACAAAACACGTCGTGCAAAATTTTAGCCAAATCGGATAGGAATCGCGCCCTCTAGCGGCTCAAGAAGTCAAGATCCCAGATCGGTTTATATGGCAGCTATATCAAAACGAAGACCGATATGGCCCATTTACAACCCCAACCGACCTGTAGTAATTAGAAGTATTTATGCTAAATTTCAAGCGGCCAGCTTAACTCCTTCGAAAGTTAGCGTGCTTTTGACAGACAGACGGACGGACGGACATGGCTAGTTCGACTTAAAATGTCATGACGATCAAGAATATATATACTTTATGGGGTCTTAGACGAATATTTCGAGGAGTTACAAACAGAATGACGAAATTAGTATACCCCCATCCTATGGTGGAGGGTATACAAATTTCAAAAGACGAAATTTTCTTCATAAAACAGAATGTTCACAAAATTTCCTATAAAATTTTCTCTAAAAAAATCATCTTTTGCTGTATTTCTATTCCATGGCCCACTTGTATAGGCCGATAAGCGATCGCCGTCATACTGTACGACTCAGCGTAGCAGCCAAAGTATTTCACATTCCGCTTATCGAGCATCCCTCGCTTACTTTACCACTCTGTTATATTCTTTTATCTACCCAAGGTCCCTGCTCGGGCGCCACAGTAAGAAATTTACTCCAAAAACAATATTTTGAAGAAAGACAACAAATATTTCTCTAAAGGCAACATTTCCAAAAAATTTTCTTCAAAGACAACATTTCGAAGAAATATTCTCCAGAGACTAATTTTCTATAAAAACTTTTTGTAAAGAAACAATTTGTTAAGCAAGTTTTCAAAGGAAGCATTTCTCATAGATATCAAGAAATTTTCTTAAAAAAAAATCAACGAAATTTTCTCTAAGAAAAAAGAATAACATCTTTAGCTGTATTTCTCTTCCATGGCATACATATAGGCCGATTAGCTACCCCCGTCATACTGTACGCCCCACTTACAGACCTGGTAAGCAATGAGGCGGACATCTCGAGATTGTGTTGGACGGGACTCCAGGCAATCGCAGCGTAGCAGCCAAAGTATTCCAGATGCCGCTTATCGAGCATCCCCAACCTTATTTACTACTCTGCTCCATTTTTATTTTCTCTACCCAAGGTCCCTGCTCGGGCGCCACGGTTAGAAATGTGCTCCAAAAACAATATTTTGAAGAAAGAAAAAGTTTCTAGAAAATTCCCTCAAAATTAAATTTCTATCCAATTGTCGAAACAAAAATTTATTTCTAAACACCCAATTTCCACGAAAATGTTTTCCAATTTCTTAGTTTTCCTTTCCTTCTTTTGATTAACCCTCGTTTTTGCCCACACCTTTGTAGCCGTTGATTTAATTTTTGCCTTAGTGGCAAAGTTTTTGCCTTTGGCCTTTTTGAATTGTTGCTTGTCCGCTATTTGTATTCAATTCAATTCGATTGAATTTAATCCTCGGAAACGATGCTCTTCTGCTCAGTTGTATGCGGCTGCATTAACATTTAGCCATAGCGGCGACCGACATTCACTTCATGGGATTCTATAGCCCCGAGTGGTGGTTCTGGATATCTCCTCTGTCTGTATTTGGTGACAACAACGCGATTTTGAGTCGATTATTTTCTCCCTTCAATGCCAAGGCAACACTTGCAATCTTTGAGATGGAGGAGCAGAAGCAGCAGCAGCCGCATCATCATCAGATCTTTAGGGGGTCCCAAATGAATGGAGGGGGGGAGCTATGACCAAGATGCAGAAGAAGAATAAGAAAACAATTGGCTTTTGACCATAATCGACTAACGAGGTGCTGCATGTCGCAAATGGTTGACTGTCCATCCAATATTTTGGTATACAATTGCCCCCATACATAAGACCAGCTGTCCGTCTGCTATGCGAGCTTAGCATCTTTAGGTTTTTGTTTTTGTTTTTCTCTCCCTCTCTCTTTCTCTCTCTCTGGTCACTTGTGGGCCACTATAAAAATATGTACGAATTTGTTTTTCATTAATCCTGGCAGCTATAGTCACATAGGAATGCCTTTGTTGCTTCTTAAGGTTTAAATTGCTAGAGATCAATGGTGTCGTTATAATTTTTTTTCGTACCCTATACCACTACAGTGGTGAAAGGAGATATTTTTATAAAATTTTATTAAACTTATTAAAATTTCAACAAAGAAAATTGTTTTAGAAAAAATTTTTACAAGTTTTTTCCGAATTTTTTTTCATGTTGTCGCACTGCGGCCCACCGTACGGACTCGGCTGTAAAAAAGGCCCCTTATCGTTGATAAACTCAACTTGAATCGGAAAAGGCTCATTGATGTATGAAAAGTTTGCCTCTGCTCAATTCCTGGGCAAATTTTTACCCTACTCCCAAAAGCCTTTCTTTTGAGCCCCATGTTACTGTATTGGTAAATATTTCGTGTTTAGGGGGTATTTCGGGGGTGGTCACTTGGCCATCAAAGTAAATATAAGATTCGTGCTCTACTTTCAGAAAAATTTCGTATGAGTCCCATAATGGCATGAACGGTAATAAGTTGTGTTTGAAGGTGGGGTGGACCCCCGGGGTCTTTGCCCCAAAAAGAATATAAATTTCCCGAAAATCAATAAATTTTCACCCCAAATAGCTTTTATTTCATAGGGAGGTGTATTGGAGTGGGACACATGGCTCTTTATTGTCGTGATTGGTCTATATATCCATTTGGCGGGTTTTGGGCTGTCCCCACGGCACCCGTTACCAACAAGAGAAACCATGTTTTTTTTTGGTGACTGTTAGAGTGTAAACAAGTAAAATCGTGCTAAGTTCGGCCGGGCCGAATCTTATATACCCTCCACCGTGGATCGCATTTGTCGAGTTCTTTTCCCGGCATCTCTTCTTATGCAAAAAAAGGATATAAGAAAAGATATTAAGATATGGTCCAGTTTGGACCACAATTAAATTATATTTATGTTGGAGACCTGTGTAAAATGTCAGCCAATTCGAATAAGAATTGCGCTCTTTATGGGCTCAAGAAGTAAAATAGAGAGATCGATTTATATGGAAGCTGTATCGGTCTAAAGACCGATTCAGACCATAATAAACACGTATGTCAATGGTCATGAGAGAATCCGTCGTAATTTCAGGCAAATCGGATAATAATTGCGACCTCTGGAGGCTCAAGAAGTCAAGACCCAAGATCGTTTTATATGGCAGCTATATCAGGTTATGAACCGATTTGAACCATACTTGGCACAATTGTTGGATATAATAACGAAACACATCGTGCAAAATTTCATTTCAATCGGATAAGAATTGCGCACTCTAGAGGCTCCAGAAGTCAAGACCCAAGATCGGTTTATATGGCAGCTATATCAGGTTATGGATCGATTTGAACCATGCTTGGCACAATTGTTGGATATAATAACGAAACACGTCGTGCAAAATTTCATTCCAATCGGATAAGAATTGCGCACTCTAGAGGCTCCAGAAGTCAAGACCCAAGATCGGTTTATATGGCAGCTATATCAGGTTATGGACCGATTTGAACTATACTTGGCACAATTGTTGGATATCGTAACAAAACACGTCGTGCAAAATTTCATCCCAATCGGATAAGAATTGCGCACTCTAGAGGCTCAAGAAATCAAGACCCAAGATCGGTTTATATGGCAGCTATATCAAAACATGGACCGATATGGCCCATTTACAATACCAACCGACCTACACTAATAAGAAGTATTTGTGCAAAATTTCAAGCGGCTAGTTTTACTCCTTCGGAAGTGAGCGTGCTTTCGACAGACAGACGGACGGACGGACGGACATGGCTAGATCGACATAAAAATTCACGACGATCAAGAATATATATACTTTATAGGGTCTAAGACGAATATTTCGAGTAGTTACAATCAGAATGACGAAATTAGTATACCCCCCATCTTATGGTGGAGGGTATAAAAATTTCGATCTAATCGCATACCAATCTCCGACAAATGGTATTTTTGCAATAAGGGTAATGAGAAGTGCTTTTTAGGGGAGATATTTCGACTCAAATGTCGATATCAAATTCTTGTCCACTCCCAAATCTCTTTACTTTGAACCCCATTTTGTCATGGTTGGTAAGTATGAACCATTTGGAGGGTGTTTTAGGCTGGTAGGCCACCGTCGGAAATAAAGTTCAGTTTAAAGGGTGGTTTAGGGCGTACCCCCAAAATTGGATAACAAATTCGTTTTCTACTCTCAAATACCTTTCATTTGAGTCCCATATTGCCATAATGGGTCAATTAATCTACTCGAAGTATTTTTAGGAGGAAAAGAGCCACCTTGACTTGAAGGCAAATGTTAATGTCATATTTTTAATCTACTCCCAAATATCTTTCATTTGAATCCTATATAGCCATGCTCGGCCGATATGCCTATTGGGGGGTATTTGGGGGTGAGGCGATCTCCCATTACTTGGATCTAATTTTTTATGCCATATTTGGAATCTACTGCCGGATACTTTTCATTTGAGTCCCATATTGATAGGAACGTCGAATATTTCTGTTTAGAGGAGTTTTTGGGTTGGGGCGGCCCGCTGGGTACTTGGACACAAAATTTAATATGATATTAATTTTTTAGTCTCCAATATCTTTTGATAGGCATAATGTGCCCATCAGTCCTCTTTTGGTTTGTGGTGGCGTTTTTGGTGTAAGGGGGAGGATCAGCCACCATCCGATATCTAAAAATTATATAACCTATGTTTCCATTTTTTGATTCTACGAAACAAACAAACCAACCGAGTCTCATAAAGTCGACCCATCATGACTATATGAGACTATGCCCATTTGGGGAGTTTTGTAGGGGGTGGATGACCCTCTACATTTCCATCTGATTTTGTATACCAGATTCGTAATCTATTCCCGAATACCTTTCATTTAAGCTCCATATTGATATGGAAGACAGATTTGTCTATTTTAGAAATTTTGGGGTTAGTTTGACTTGCTGGGTACTTGGAGCCAATTTTTTAATACCATATTCGTATTCTACTCTTCAATACCTTTCATTTGATATCCATATTGTCTTTATCGGTCCACTTGTGATTTTGGGTGGTATTTTTGGGGTAAAGGGGAGGGTACGACATCCGATATCGTAAAATTCTAAGACGATTTAACAATGTCCGTGTGTCTGTCCGTCCGTCTGTTGTAATCACTCTAGAGTCTTCAAAAATTGAGATATTGAGCTGAAACGCTGGTTAAGTTTTGGAAAAGGCCACATCAGACACTATTTCGATATAGCTGCTATATAGACCGATTTTCCGATAAAGGGTCTGGAGCCCATAAAAGCGTTATTTATTACCCGATTTTGCTTAAATTTGAAACAGTGGGTTAATTTAAGTCTCCCGACATCTGATCTAAATAAGGTTCAGATGAGACTATATCTAGATATAGCTGCCATATAGACCGATCTCCCGATTAAGGGTCTAAAGCCCATAAAAGCTTTATTTATTACCTGATTTCGCTGAAATTTGCAACAGTGGGTTATTTTAAACATCCCGGCATCTGAGGTAAATATGGTCTAGAACGGACTATATTTAGATATAGCTGTCATATAGACCGATCTCCCAATAAAGGGTCTAAAGGCACTAAAAGCTTTATTTTTTACCCGATTTCGCTGAAATTTGAAACAGTGGGTTTTTTTAAGCCTCCCGACATCTGATCTAAATATGGTTCAGATCGGGCCATATTTATATATAGCTGCCATATAAACCGGTATCCCGATAAAGGGGCTGAAGCCCATAGAAGCTTTATTTATTATCCGATTTCTCTGAAATTTTAAACAGTGGGTTATTTTAAACCTCCCGACATCTGACCTATATATGGTCCAGATCGGACTATATTTAGATATAGACATATCGACCGATCTGCCGATTATGGGTCTGAACCCCATAAAAGTTTTATTTATTACCCGATTTCCCTGAAATTTGCAACAGTGGGATTTTTTAAGCCTCCCGACATCTGACCTAAATAAGGTCTAGATCGGACTATATTTAGATATAGCTGCCATATAGACCGATCTGCCGATAAAGGGACTGAAGCCTATAAAAGCTTTATTTATTACCCGATTTCGCTGAAATTTGCAACAATGAGTTTTTCTGAGTCTCTCGATATTCGACCTTAATATGGTTGAGATTGGTTTATTATTGGATATATCTGCCAAAAAAAACAACATTTTGTTCTAAAAAATTAAATAGTGTCATATATATTAGACCACTCAGTGTCCGTGCCGAATTTGGGTGCTTGACTTATCCAGTTTTCACCGGATTGTGACGAAATGGGATTTACATAAATACCCGTGGTTCCTGTTTACTTGTTATACCTTCCACCATAGGATAGCGGTATACTAATTTCGTCATTCTGTTTGTAACACCGCGAAATATGCGTCTAGGACCCCATAAAGTATATATATTCTTGATCGTCGTGACATTTTAAGTCGAACTAGCCATGTCCGTCCGTCCGTCCGTCTGTCTGTCGAAAGCATGCTAACTTTTGAAGGAGTAGAGCTAGCCGCTAGAAATTTGGAACAAATACTTCTTATAAGTGTAGGTTGGTTGGTATTGTAAATGAGCCATATCCATTTTTTGATATAGCTGCCATATAAACCGATCTTGAGTCTTGATTTCTTGAGCCTCTGGAGGGTGCAATTCTTATCCGATTGGAATGAAATTTTGCACGACGTATTTTGCTATGACATCCAACAACTGTGCTAAGTATGGTTTAAATCGGTCAATAAGCTGATATAGCTCTCATATAAACCGGTCTTGGGTCTTGACTTCTTGAGCCTGTAGAGGGCGCACTTCTCGTCCGATTTGAATGAAATTTTGCTCATAGTGTTTTGATAGCACTTCCAAGAACAGCGGTAAGTATGGTTTAAATCGGTCCATGTTTCGATATAACTATGTTAAGTATGGTTTAAATCGGTCCATGTTTCGATATAGCTGCCATATAAACCGATCTTGGGTCTTGACTTCTTGAGCCTCTAGAGGGCGCTATTCTTATCCGATTTTATTGAAATTTTGCCCGTAGTGTTTTGGTAGCACTTCCAATAAATACGTTATGTATGGTTTTAATCAGTCCATGTTTTGATATAGCTGCCATATAAACCGATCTTGGGTCTTGATTTCTTGAGCCTCCAGAGGGCGCTATTCTTATCCGATTTTATTGAAATTTTGCACATAGTGTTTGGGTAGCATTTCCAAGAACAGCGGTAAGTATGGTTTAAATCGGTCCATGTTTCGATATAGCTGCCATATAAACCGATCTTGGGTCTTGACTTCTTAAGCCTCTAGAGGGCGCAATTCTCGTCTAATTTTATTGAAATTTTGCACATAGTATTATGGTAGTATTTCCAACAACAACGGTAAGTATGTTTAAAATCGGTCCATGTTTTGATATACCTGCCATATAAACCGATCTTGGGTCTTGACTTCTTAAGCCTCTAGAGGGCGCTATTCTTATCCGATTTTATTGAAATTTTGCAAATAGTGTTTTGGTAGCATTTCCACCAACAACAGTGACTATGGTTAAAATCGGTTCATGTTTCGATATAACTGCCATATAAGCCGATCTTCGGTCTTGACTTCTTGAGCCTCTAGAGGGCGCAATTCTCGTCCGATTTAACTGAAATTTTGCATGTAGTGTTTTTGTCCAACAATCATCCGATTTGGCATAAATTTTGTTCAACAGCTTCTCTCATGACCTTTAACATACGTGTCTTATATGGTCTGAATCGATTTAAAGCCTAATACAGCTCCCCTATAAACCTATCTCCCTATTTTACTTCTTCAGCCCCTAAAGGGCTTAATTCTTCAATAGATTTGGCTGAAATTTTACACAACGACTTTTATTTTGGTCTCCAATATTCAATTCAATTATGATTCGAAATTAACAATAACAATTGTTTTCTTTTACCCTTCGGCAACCCATACTTTTCTTAACTAAGCTATGCTGTGTATGATGTCACTGATGCTAGTCACAATTCTCCTCTTACTGTACATAACGTGATTTAGGGTATTGAGAGGTTCATTCAGCTCTGCCTTAGCCACATTTTATTTGCCTTTTCTCTTTCGCGGTCACTGTTCTCGCCTCGGTGGCGGTCAACGTTTTGGTCTCATTCGCTGTGACTGTGATGGTTGATGTTGTTGCTCAGCTGCTTTAAGTGATGCTGCTGTTGTTGTTGCTCATTGCAACACAGTTGTCATGTTTTTGTCGCTTTATGGACTTCTAATCGTGCGATCCTATCATGAAGCTCACGCACTTAATAAATGTGAAGCTTTTGTGCTTTTTGGTATTTACTCGTCCGTTTTTGTCCGTCCGGTAATCATTCTTCCTTGCCAGCGAACAAAGTATGGTGTGAATGAGATGATGGTGGCTCACTGGCTCACTAACGCGACTCATTCGCACCTTTACGGGGTAGACATAGTGTCAACAACAGCAGCAGCAGCAGCAGCTTGAAGAAGTCTTAGGACTATTCTTCCATTTCTGGCCTGGAATTGAGATATTTAGATTTAGCAGAAGGCGCGCGCGCGAGCTCAATTGCCATGTGTTTTTTGGAGTTGTGGTGTGAATTCACTTTAGGTGACAATGAGCCAACAAACGACCAACATTCGACTTTTAGCCATTTGGTTGTGTAAAATGGTAGCTGCCAAGGCATTTTAGACTTGAATATGGCCAGCTTATGGTGACAATGAAGTCAGAGTTTGTGTTGCTTGAGTGCGTGCGTTTGTGTTTTGCAACTTTTTACCTTTTGTGGTTGTTATTTTGCAACCTGGGAAGAAACATTAACTTCAATTTTCCTTGTTTTTGATGTTTTCTTAAGTACGTGTGCATTTTGGTGCTTTGGCTCTTTTATGCCTCATTCTTGGGATTAGTTGGTGTAGCTTGGGGTTGTCGTTTTGGTATGTGCAAACATATGGTGGTTTCCATAGAATAGAATGATAGTAAATTGAAAAAAAAAAACAAATAAATGAAAATAAAATCAATAAAATTATTATAAACAGGATAATAAAAATTACAAAAAAAATTACTACCAAAGTAATAAATGATCCTTTTGACAAAGCTTTTTTTTTCAAAATGTTAAGTTGTTTGTTGTTTTTGCCAGGGAATAACCCATAAATCTCTGCCGAAACAAAAAATTCTTCGTTTTGTGTTAAAATACCCAACTGGGCAAAGTATAAATGGGGGTTTATCATCACCGCTGATAGAGTCTTTGGCACATTTGATGTGCGAATTTGTTATTTAGCTATGATAACATGCGATTGTTTTCAATTCCTTCACCATTTTTTTAAGGACGCATTGTAGCAGAGCCACAACGGGATAAGCCAAACGATGGATGAGCATCGAATCGAAAGCAGGCAGGCAAGCAGGCTGACTGGTTGGCTGGTACGAAAAAATAGGTGTGAATTGCCGCCACTTTGTATGACGCTTAAATAAGATGTGAATAGCTCATGGTTATGGCAGCAAATGATTCGAAATGCTTTTGAATGCAGTTACAGACGTTGGCAAAAGTATTCGTCATAGGTGAAACTTATGAAAAGTGTATTAAAAAATCGAGGTGTTTTGAGCAGCAGTTAAGAATGATCGCTGAAGTTAAATGATCACTTAAGATAGAGAAAACAAACAAAAGCGTGCTAAGTTCGGCCGGGCCGAATATTGTATACCCTCCACCATGAATCGCATTTGTGGAGTTCTATTCCCGGCATCTTTTCTTAGGCAAAAAAAGGAAATAAGAAAAGATTTGCTCTGTTATTAGAGCGATATCAAGATATGGTCCGGTTTGGACCACAATTACATTATACGTTGGAGACCTGTGTAAAATGTCAGCCAATTCGAATAAGAATTGCGCCCTTTGGGGGCTCAAGAAGTAAAATAGAAAGATTGATTTTTAAGGGAGCTGTATCAGGCTATAGACCGATTCAGACCATAATAAACACGTATGTTGATGGTCATGAGAGGACCCGTCGTACAACATTTCAGGCAAATCGGATAATAATTGTGCCCTCTAGATGCTCAAGAAGTCAAAATCTCAGATCGGTTTATATGGCAGCTATATCAGGTTATGAACCGATTTGAACCTTATATGACACAATTGTTGAAAGTAAGAATAAAATACGTCATGCAAAATTTCAACCTAATCGGATAGGAATTGCGCCCTCTAGAAGCTCAAGAAGTCAAGTCCCCAGATCTGTTTTATATGACAGCTATATCAGGTTATGAACCGATTTGAACCATACTTGGCACAGTTGTTGAATATCATAACAAAACAAGTCGTGCAATATTTTATTCCAATCGGATAAGAATTGCGCCCTCTAGAGGCTCAAGAAGTCAAGACCCAAGATCGGTTTATATGAGAGCTATATCAGCTTATTGACCGATTTAAACCATACTTAGCACAGTTGTTGGATGTCATAACAAAACACGTCGTGCAAAATTTCAGCCAAATCGGATTATAATTGCGACCTCTAGAGGCTCAAGAAGTCAAGACCCAATATCGGTTTATATGGCACCTATATCAAAACATGGACCGATATGGCCCATTTACAATACCAACCAACCTACACTTATAGGAAGTATTTGTGCAAAATTTCTAGCGGCTAGCTCTACTCCTTCGAAAATTAGCGTGGTTTCGACAGACAGACGGACGGACGGACTAGATCGATATAAAATGTTGCGACGATCAAGAATATATATACTTTATGGGGTCTCAGACGAATATTTCGAGTAGTTACAAACAGAATGACGAAATTGGTATACCCCCCATCCTATGGTGGAGGGTATACAAATGGGAGGAAAAGAAAAATTTCTCCACCTAAAATGTTTATAAGGGTACATGTAACCTATACCTGTACCCTTTTTGTTAAAAGAAGAAGGAAAGTTCAATGAAAGATTGATTGGAGGAGGATATCTCGAAAACTGGTTCGGCATTTGCTCGTAACTTGATCTGTCTATGTTAAATCTCACTGGATAAACTAGAAAACTAGCAAGTGAACTAACTGAAGGAGGTACTGAACCAACTGAACGAGCTAGCGAAATAACTGAACGAACAAGTGAACCAACTGAACGAGCCAGTGAAATAACAGAACGAGCAAGCGAACCTACTGTACGAGCTAGTAAACTAATTGAAAGAACTAGGGAAATAACTGAGCGAACTAGTGAACTAGTTGCTTACAGATGAACAATACACATTGGAAATTGATTTGGCTGATTGAATGAACTGAATCAATGAAATACCAAAGATGAAACGCGTCCCATAGTGGTTGGTGTGTGTTGCTATCTTTGGCTTTCCTTTTCCATTTGCATCTCCGATCATTGAGCTCGTCTCGAAACTGAAATAAACAAAAAAATACCTTAACGAACTAGTGAACTAACTCAACGAACTCTTAAACTAGCTAAACGAATAGTGAACCAACTAGACGAGCTAGTGAACGAACGGAACAATCAAGTGAACTAACTGCATGAACTAGTGAAGGGCGCCCGGTAGCCGAGTTGGTAGCGAGTTACGAGTTACCAGTGCAGGGGTCGTGGGTTCGATTCCCGCCAGAAGCCTTGGTCTGTCGCTACTGTGGTATTACAAAGGACTTAAAAATTGTTTATGTGAGTCTGTAAAGGACTGCCACTCTTACCTAATCTAACCTAACCATGAACTAGTGAACAAACTAAATGTATGAACTAGTGAACTGAATGAATCAAATTGTTCGATGAATTGACATGACCTATGTACTATATTGAGGGCTTAATGCAATGAAGGCCATTACCAGAATGCCTGCCAACGCACTGTGGTACAAAATTGAACAAAAAACTAGTAAAAAACAAGTAAGAGCGTGTTAAGTTCGGCCGGGATAAATCTTATATACCCTCCACCAAGGATATCATTTGTGGAGTTCTTTGCGCGATATCTCTTTTTAGGCAAACAAAGAGTAGTGGATACGAATTGTTATGCTATTGGACAATAACAAGTTATAGTCCGATTCGGACCATAAATTAATTAAATCTTGAAGACCGTAGTAGAAGTCATTGGCTAATATTTCAGTCCATTTGGATAAGAATTGCGCATTGTAGGGGCTCAAGAAGCATAATCGGGAGATCGGTTTATATGGGAGCTGTATAAGGCTGTTGATCGATTTAGACTATATTGGACATGTATGTTGAAGGTCATGAGAGAAGCCGTTGTACAAAATTTATGCAAAGTCGGATAAGAATTGCGCCCTCTAGTGGCTCAAGAAGTCAAAATTCAAGATCGGGTTATTTGGCAGCTATATCAGGTTATGAACTGATTTGCGCCATACTCAGTACAGTTGTTAGTAGTAATAACAAAACACCACGTGCAAAATTGCAGCCAAATCGGATAAGAATTGCGCCCTCTAAAAGCTGAAGAAGTCAAAACCCCGAATCGGTTTATATGGCAGCTATATCAGCATATGTACTGATTTGAACCATACTTAGCACAGCTGTTGGAAACGATACCAAAACACCCTATGCAAAATTTCAGTCCAATCGGATGAAAATAGCGCCCTCTAGCGGCTGAAGAAATCAAGATCCAAGATCGGTTTATATGGCAGCTATATCAGGTTATGTACCGGCACAGTTATTGAAAGTCATAATAAAACACCTCATGCAAAATTTCAACCAAACCGGATAATAATTGCGCCCTCTAGAGGCGCCAATCAATTACAAACGGGTGTGAGTTCCTGGAATGTCTAGTATCCTTGACATACATCCTTACATCAGGAATAAGAAGACGAATATCAGACAAGCACACACCATGAAAGTACCGATAGAACAGCGCCAAACAACCCACATTGTGACGTTGATGAAGGGAGGCAATAGAGTTGGATACCCCACTGTCCCCAATCAACGCCATCGCTCTCCTCTGTACACGGTCCAGTAGCTCCAGGGATGATTTTGAAGCTCCAGCCCATACATTTGAGTTGTACTCCATTTTCGGCCTTATGAAAGTGGTGTAGATGTTAAGAATATCAGAAGGAGTGAAGTAATTCTTATACCGTTTAAGGAAGCCTAAAAACTTGAATGCTTCTTTCGACACTTCGAATACATGTTTAGCCCAACGGACATCACTTTGTATTTTCATGCCCAGAACATCAAGAGCTTCTGATTGCTCAACATCTACACCGTTGAAAGACAAAGATGATCGTAATGGGTCAGCGAATCGTTTGTGTGACAACAAACAGCACTGAGTCTTCCGTGCATTAAAATCTACTCGATTCGTATGACTCCACTCAGAAATGGCCAGCAAATCCTGGCAGAGTGTTTCGTCCATAACTCTCTCGAAGTCTTGGCCTACGGTCGAATGAGTACGAATGACAGAGATTACTGTCATCCGCAAATGAGTAGATCGGATTTGATGTCTGACCCAACAGATCCTTGATAAAAATTAGAAAAAGAGAAAAAGAAAGAACAGGGGTACACCGGCGGACAATTTGTGCTCATTGGATGAGAACCCATCTATAACGACTCGAATAGTGCGATCTCTGAGAAAGCTCGAAACAAATCGAACGAAGCCATTACCGACACCAAATACGACAACCTTTGATAGTAGTGCATCGTGCCAGACCCTATCAAATGCCTTGAAGATATTCAGAGCCACAACCTTACTCTCACCAAACTGGTGGATTGAGCGAATCCAACGTTCCGATAAAAGTGCCTTAAGGTCACCCGTAGAGCGATTTCTGCGGAACCTATACTGTTGCTCGCTAAAAAGGCCACTAGACTCTAAATCCCTCACAACATGGTGATTAACCATGCACTCCATGACCTTGGAGAGAGCGGAGCATATCGCAATTGGCCGATAATTCGCAGGGTTATTTGCCTCACCCTTCTTGGGTATTGGCTGAACGTTCGAAACCTTCCACCGCGCCGGGAAGACTCACGCACGGTAGGCAAGGTTGCGTAATGGATGAGCGAGCGTCGAAGAACACTTGCGTAAGACAAGTGTTGATATGTCATCCGGGCCCGGGGATTTATTTACGTCTAGATTTTCAAGAACCCTTTTAACTCCACGAGTTCGAAAAAATATTTGGGGCTTGATGCCAGATACATTTTCGACTGAGGGGAGTGGTTGTTGGCTATCCGGCAGGGAAGAGTTCCCTGCAAATATATCAGCCAACAGGTTAGTCTTATCAACGGGGTCAGTGAATCGTCCTTAACAAGAGTTGGAATAGATGAAGAACTACCCTTTACTCTTTTCACAAACGACCAAAAGCTCTTAATCCCTCGTGTAGAAGCAAGAACCTTAGTACGCAGACGCTGCTCGTAAAGAAATATTTCGCGCCTAAGCACTTTGGCCCACGAATATCGTGCCTGTTTGCGCAGCAGTTCAGTATTGGCATTTTTATCCAAGCGCCAGTTCCTGAATGCAACCTCTTTCGATCTGAGAGCATCTCTGCATGTCTGGTTAAACCAACTTTTGTCGTCTGATTTAGCCTTTATAGTCTTAACTGAAATAAATGTCTTCATTCATTCTCAATCATTTCAGCAGTGGCATTTATATCGTCATCTAGAAAACATAGTTTCCAATTAAAATGCTGAAAGAAACCATTGAGCTCAGCCCAATGTGTTTTTTCGTATAAAAATATTGACCGCTTCGGGACTGGGGAGGAAGCAGTACGAAGAGCAGAATACGAAAAAGATGCTTAAAGAATGCAGTGATCGGAGTTACCAAGAGGTGCAAGAGTATTAACTTCATAAAAGGTCAAGAGTATTATTTTGGTGCCCTTGGACACATGCGATATGTGTCGGTTCGTTCACTAGTTCCGCCAAACCATTGTGCGCAGCGAAAAGCTCAACGTATTGGCCCTCAGCAGTCGTATGACTCGAATGGAAAACATGGACCGATTTGACTCATACTTAGCACAGTTGTTGGAAGTGATACCAAAACACCACGTTCAATTTCACTTTTTTTTTCAAATCGGACAATAAATGCGCCGTCTAGCGGCTCAAGAAGTCAAGACCCAAGATAGGTTTATATAGCAGCTATATCAAAACAAGGACCGAATTATCCCATTTACAATCCCAACTGACTTACACTTATTAAAAGTATTGTGTGAAATTTCAAGCGCCTAGCTTTACCCCTTCGAAAGTAAGCGCGCTTTCGACAGACAGACGGACGGACATGGTATGATATGAGGAGCAGGAATTGGGTTGCCCCAAAAGTAATTGCGGATTTTTTAAAAGAAAGTAAATGCATTTTTAATAAAACTTAGAATGAACTTTAATCAAATATACTTTTTTTAAACTTTTTTTCTAAAGCAAGCTAAAAGTAACAGCTGATAACTGACAGAAGAAAGAATGCTTTACAGAGTCACAAGCTGTGAAAAAATTTGTCAACGCCGACTATATGAAAAATCCGCAATTACTTTTTGGGCAACCCAATATATGCGTTATGGGGTCTCAGAAACATATTTGAGGTGTTATACATAGAATGACGATATTAGTGTCCTATAGTGGAGGGTATAAAAAAGCCAAATCGTATAAGAATTGCTCCCTCTAGAGGCTCAAGAAGTAAAAACAGGTGGTCGGTTTATACGGGAGCTATATCAAGTTTTGAACCGATTCGGACCATAATTAGCACATCTGTTGAATGTCGTAGAAAACGCCACAGCACAAAATTTCCGCAAAAATGGATAAGAATTGCCCTCTCTTCTGGCGCAAAAATCAAATCGTGAAATCAGTTTATGTGGCAGCTATTTTAAAACATGGACCGATAGGGGCCATTTATAATCCCAACTGACTCACACTCTTAGGAAGTATTTGTGCAAAATTTCAAGCGCCAAACTTTAGTGATTTCTCTAAAAATTCAAATTTGCAAAAAGGGTAAAAAGCATTAACTATTGGGTTGCCCAAAAAGTAATTGCGGATTTGGATTAATAAAACTTAGAATGAACTTTAATCAAATATACTTTTCTTAAACTTTTTTTCTAAAGCAAGCTAAAAGTAACAGCTGATAACTGACAGAAGAAAGAATGCAATTACAGATTTAGAAGCTGTGAAAAAATTTTTCAACGCCGACTATATGAAAAATCCGCAATTACTTTTTGGGCAACCCAATAGAAATGCAAAAAAGTTCACCTAGTGACTTTTTTTCTTGGGACACTAGGTGGTACATTTGGTACCAAATCTAGTGCGAAAAGCACTAAGTTGGCATCCCTGCTTCCCGATGTCCGACTTGAATATGGTCTATATTTACATAAAGCTGCCCATAATAGCCGCATTTGTTGCCCTATTTTGCTGAAATTTTGAACAATGAGTTGGACTTGGCCCACTGGTCTCCGAACCTAATATGGTTTTGTTCGAACCATGTTTGAATATAGGTGTCATATAGACCTATTAGCGAACTATTCTTCTTAAGACCTTAAAAGCCGTCTTTATTACACTATTTCGCTCTTATCAAGTGTAAATACCTCCTAACCTTTTAGCTTGATTTCATAATTAATGCCTTATGCCGCTCCGGTCACCATGCCAATATGGAGATAATAAATATCCCAATGGTCGTTTTCTGGTGTGCGAGTTTTTGGGATGGTTTGACATTGATGACGATACCTTATACCGTTCCGTACAAGTTGTAATTCCTTACTTAAAACTAAAGTAAATATTATCCCAAAGAATCCTTTTTCTTCTCCAAAGTAAAAAAAAACTCCTCTGCTTTCCTTTTTTCTATTTTTGACAATACTAATTTTCCATATCCTTTGTAAAAGGTTGCTTTTATTGAACATATTATTGTTGTCCTTTCATTGCGAAACCCATTGGGTGTCATTGATATCAAATTGATTTTCAATATTTTATTAGAAGTGTTCCATGTCATTCTATTGTTAGCCCCAGTGATTGCCATGCATGGGTAATTGTTTGCCAAAACAGCTAAAATAATAATAAAAAATTGCCATTGTAATATTTTTGAGGAAAATTCCCCCTTTGCTCTGCAGCAGTAGGGATACTGAACGGATTGGGACAACAACAAAAAAGGCCCATAAAACCCTGACATCTTTATGTACATTTCTGTTTGTTTTCATTGGGCGGGATTTTGGTATGGATGGTTGGCTGCATGTTTGTAAAGGTGGTGGTTTAAGCCAATTGAGTGTTTAGTGCGCTGCGTCTGTTCATTCGTTCGTTCGTTCTGCTATCCATCCATCCATTTGTCTGTCCTTTGGGGTCTATGTCTGCTTAAGTTATTATAGACCTTGTAAATTTTATTTATTTAAACTGTTTCAATTTCAGCCAGCCATGCATTCGGCCGTCGCTTTATTGTGGCACCCAACGAGATCATGAGGTGGAGATATTATGATCGTTTGCCAAATAAATTAATCAGCCGTGCAAATTGGCAAAACCCTGCAATCCAAAAAAAAAAAAAACAAATAAACAAACAAAAACATGTTGTAAACCCAGAAAATTTAACAACAGAAAAAAAACAAACACCGTCGGTATAAAGGATGGTTAGCATGATGGTTATAACCACTATAACTATTGGGTTGCCCAAAAAGTAATTGCGGATTTTTTTTAAAAGAAAGTAAATGCATTTTTAATAAAACTTAGAATGAACTTTAATCAAATATACTTTTTTTACACTTTTTTTCTAAAGCTAGCTGAAAGTAACAGCTGATAACTGACAGAAGAAAGAATGCAATTACAGAGTCACAAGCTGTGAAAAAATTTATCAACGCCGACTATATGAAAAATCCGCAACTACTTTTTGGGCAACCAATATTTGGAAAACTTTTATTGAAATTTTGCCTTTAGAGAAAACTGTGTTTGGAAAAGATTTGGTTTCATTTTATGACTAAAATGTTTCAATTTTAGATAAAATCATTTTTTATTTACATTTGACATCGTCCGCTGATAATTCTTTTGGGTCAAGAAAGGAAATCGCGATACGGATAGCCAGTCAAATGCTTTTAGCAACAACACACTTTTGCTGCCCTTTTTAAATGTTTTTATACCCACCACCGAAGGAAGGGGGCATATTCATTTTGTCATTCTGTTTGCAACACATCGAAATATCCATTTCCGATCCTATAAAGTATATATATTCTTGATCAGCGTAAAAATCTAAGACGATCTAGACATGTCCGTCCGTCTGTCTGTCTGTCTGTTGAAATCACGCTACAGTCTTCAAAAACAGAGATATTGAGCTGAAAAATTGCACAGATACTTTTTTTTTGTCCATAAGCAGGTTAAGTTCGAAGATGGGCTACATCGGACTATATTTAGATATAGCCTCCATATAGACCGATCCTTCGATTTAGGGTCTAAGGCCCATAAAAGCCACATAATTATTATTCGATTTTGCTGAAATTTTGGACAGTGAGTTGTGTAAGGCCCTTCGATATCCTTCGTCAATTTGGCTCAGATCGGTCCAGATTTGGATATAGCTGCCAAATAGAGCAATCCTCCGATTTAGGGTCTTAGGCTAATAAAAGCCACAATTATTATCCGATTTTGCTGAAATTTGGGACAGTGAGTTAAATTAAGCCCCCTGACATACTTCTGCAATATGGCACAGATCGGTCCAGATTTGAATATAGCAGCCATATAGACCGATCCTCCGATTTGGGGTCTTAGGCCTATAAAGGCCACATTTATTATCCGATTTTACTGAAATTTGGGACCGTGGGTTAAGTTAAGCCCCTTGGCATACTTCTGCAATATGACACAGATCGGTCCAGATTTGGATATAGCTGCCATATAGACCGATCTCTCGGTTTTAGGTTTTGGGGCCATAAAGGCCACATTTATTATCCAATTTTGCTGAAATTTGGTACAGTGACTTGTCTTAGGCCCTTCGACATTCTTCGTCAATTTGGCTCAGATCGGTCCAAATTTGAATATAGCAGCCATATAGACCGATCCTCCGATTTAGGGTCTTAGGCCCATAAAGACCATATTTATTATCCAATTTTGCTGAAATTTGGGACAGTGAGTTAAGTTAAGCCCCTTGACATACTTGTGCAATATGGCACAGATCGGTCCAGATTTGGATATAGCTGCAATATAGACCGATCTCTCGGTTTTAGGTTTTGGGGCCATAAAGGCCACATTTATTACCCAATTTTGCTGAAATTTGGTAAAGTGAATTGTCTTAGGCCCTTCGACATTCTTCGTCAATTTGGCTCAGATCGGTCCAGATTTGGATATAGCTGCCATATAGACCGATCATCCGATTTAGAGTCTTAGGCCCATAAAAGCCACATTTATTATCTGATTTTGCTGAAATTTGGGACAGTGAGTGAAGTTAAGCCCCTTGACATACTTCTGCAATTTGGCACAGATCGGTCCAGATTTGGATATAGCTGCAATATAGACCGATCTCTCGGTTTTAGGTTTTGGGGCCATAGGAGCGCATTTATTGTCCGGTGTCGCCCAAATTTTGGGACAGTGAGTGAAGTTAAGCCCCTTGACATATACCTGCAATATGGCACAGATCGATTTGGATATAGCTGTCATATAGACCGATCTCTCGATTTATAATTATAAGACATAAGGTATGCAATTTTCACCGGATTTTGATGGAAGGTGGTTTACATATATACCCGAGATGGTGGGTATCCAAAGTTCGGCCCGGCCGAACTACACGCCTTTTTGCTTTTTTGCTAAGCTATTCTTTAAAGAGAAGGCATTTAACAATGGACTTAAGCCGGACAATATCCTGCCATAGAATCTCAATAAAAACAAGTAAAAGCGTGCTAAGTTCAGCCGGGCCAAATCTTATATACCCTCCACAATGGATCGCATTTGTCGAGTTCTTTTCCCGGGATATCTTCTTAACCAAAAAAAAGGATAAAAGAAGAGATTTGCTCTGCTATAAGAGCGATATCAAGATATGGTCCGGCTCGGACCGCAATTAAATTATATGTTGGAGACCTGTGTAAAATGTCAGCCAAATCGAATAAGAATTGCGCCCTTGGGGGCTCAAGAAGTAAAATATAGAGATCGATTTATAAGGAAGCTGTATCAGGCTATAGACGGATTCAGACCATAATAAACACGTATGTTGATGGTCATGAGAGGATACGTCGTGCAAAATTTCATTCCAATCGGATAAGAATTGTGCTCTCTAGAGGCTCAAGAAGTCTAGACCCAAGATCGGTTTATATGGCAGCTATATCAGGTTATGAACTGATTTGAACCATACTTAGCACAGTTGTTGGATATCACAACAAAACACGTCGTGCAAAATTTCAATCCAATCGGATAACAATTGCGCCCTCTAGAGGCTCAAGAAGTCAAGACCCCAGATCGGTTTATATGGCAGCTATATCAGGTTATGGACCGATTTGCACCATACTTGGCACAGTTGTTGGAGATCATAACAAAACACGTCGTGCAAAATTTCAATCCAATCGGATAAGAATTGCGCCCTCTAGAGGCTCAAGAAGTCAAGACCCCAGATCGGTTTATATGGCAGCTATATCAGGTTATGGACCGATTTGCACCATACTTGGCACAGTTGTTGGAGATCATAAAAAAACACGTCGTGCAAAATTTCAGCCAAATCGGTTAAGAATTCCGCACTCTAGAGGCTCAAGAAGTCAAGACCCCAGATCGGTTTATATGGCAGCTATATCAGGTAATAGGCCGATTTGAACCATACTTGGCACAGTTGTTGGATATCATAACAAAATACTTCGTTCAAAATTTCATTCAAATCGGTTAAGAATTCCGCACTCTAGAGGCTCAAGAAATCAAGACCCCAGATCGGTTTATATGGCAGCTATATCAAAACATGGACCGATATGGCCCATTTACAATCCCAACCGACCTACACTAATAAGAAATATTTGTACAAAATTTCAAGCGGCTAGCTTTACTCCTTCGAAAGTTAGCGTGCTTTCGACAGACAGACGGACGGACGGTGGCTAGATCGACATAAAATGTCGCGACGATCAAGAATATAAAGGGTGATTTTTTTGAGGTTAGGATTTTCATGCATTAGTATTTGACAGATCACGTGGGATTTCAGACATGGTGTCAAAGAGAAAGATGCTCAGTATGCTTTGACATTTCATCATGAATAGACTTACTAACGAGCAACGCTTGCAAATCATTGAATTTTATTACCAAAATCAGTGTTCGGTTCGAAATGTGTTCAAATTTTGACAAATTTTGTTCAGCGATGAGGCTCATTTCTGGTTGAATGGCTACGTAAATAACCAAAATTGCCGCATTTGGAGTGAAGAGCAACCAGAAGCCGTTCAAGAACTGCCCATGCATCCCGAAAAATGCACTGTTTGGTGTGGTTTGTACGCTGGTGGAATCATTGGACCGTATTTTTTCAAAGATGCTGTTGGACGCAACGTTACGGTGAATGAACACATTTCGAACCGAACACTGATTTTGGTAATAAAATTCAATGATTTGCAAGCGTTGCTCGTTAGTAAGTCTATTCATGATGAAATGTCAAAGCATACTGAGCACGTGATCTGTCAAATACTAATGCATGAAAATCCTAACCTCAAAAAAATCACCCTTTATATACTTTATGAGTTTTCAGACGAATATTTCGAGTAGTTACAAACATAATGACGAAATTGGTATACCCCCCATCCTATGGTGGAGGGTATATAAAAAAATTTGTCTTTAGAGAAAATTTTGTATAAATTTTGTCTTAGGGGAACATTAAGTGTAAATTTTACCTTACTAGAAAATTTCGTATAAACTTTGCCTTGAGAGAAAATTTTATGTAAATTTAGCTTTTCGAGAAAAATTTTTAAGAACTTTAGCAGATTTTTTTTTTAATTTGTATTAAGAATTTTTTCAGTTTTTGGTTTAGGAATTTTTTTTTTTTGAATTGTTGTTGAGAGAATTTTTCTTGTATTTTTAAGTTTATTTTTACAGTCTACAAATGCCATTACCGTCCTCCCACAATGTTTCCACTGCTTTAGCCTTATCATAAAATTCAATTATCTCTTTGACTTCCTTAACAAAAATGTTGGAAAAATAATAGCACTCTTCGACGCCTTTGCATGAAATCAGCGCAAAGCACTGATGATATGGGTGTTTGCTGTGGAGAGATACTACTCGTGGAGGCCATAACCAGCAACCATCACAAAATCGTCCAATTAGCCTAACAACATCAACTATACTTAAATAACAAGCCAATAAAAAGCACAAATTAAAAGGTACAAAACGAAAAAAAAAAAAATAAAATAATGAAGAAACCCACAACCTCATCTGGAGCCTTCATCTGCATGCCCTTAGTCAGCCAAATGGGACAACCATGCGGTTGTGGTGTTGCTGCCAGCAGCATCACCTTCGTAACAAGCAAATGAGCCAGCAGCAGTCACTCTTAGTGCTCATTCCTCAATCCTTTGGGGTGCTGCAGTCACATGCAATCGCGTCACACAGAGTGATGAAATTTGAGATTACCCCCAACTAAAGATGACGACAATGTCCTAAGGTTTGCTTTTTTTTTGTCTTGGGTTTTTGGTCAACGACGACTATGACATTATGTTGAATTCTGTTGCCTATGGTCCGCCAGTAAAGGCTAAAGGAGTACAGGACTGGCCAGAGGGAGAGTAACATGAAAATTGACTCTCTGTATGACTCCATAGATACTGACTTAGATAGCAATGGCTGGGAAGGCACGACCTACCTACCTACCTTCCTATCTACCGGCCAACCGTAGACCATACCATCCTTGCCCAAGTCAATTTAAAACAATAAACGAAGGTGGAACTTTTATCCAACTTAAATTAAGTCATTAAAAATTCGTATTTGACACATGCAGTAATGCTGCATTTCTTCTCCTTCCGAGTTCCTTGGCTAGGAATTACCAACTGGTAACATGGCCACTTTTCCTGGTGCATGTGTTTAGGAGTGAGTGTTTAATGATTCCCTGATTGGTTGGCCGATTGTATCCAGGGGTCTACTGTCGTTTTTGGTAACTTGAATACCATGTTTGAGTATACCAAAGGGGACAAGAGCAATGTTGTTGCCATTGTTGTGGGTTCATTATTTAAGGGCCAGAGAGCAATTAAAATTGTCAATAAAATAGTAAAGGAAGTAAATAGGATAAGGCATATTTCTATTTAAAAAAAAATTGAAGAGGAAATCACGACTTTTTTGTGGTTTGGATTGCAAAGAGTTACCTAGGAGAATATGAAAAAATAAAAAGGATTGAATATTTGAATATAGTAAAGAGAATCTCTTTAACCGTCCGTCTGTCCGTCCGTTCGTCTGTCCGTCCGTCCGTCCGTCTGTCCGTCCGTCCGTCCGTCTGTCCGTCTGTCTGTCTGTCGAAAGCAAGCTAACTTTTGAAGGAGCAGAACTAGCCGCTTGAAATTATGCACAAATATTTTTTATTAGTGTAGGTCGGTTGGGATTGTAAATGGGCCATATCGGTCCATGTTTTGATATAGCTGCCATATAAACCGATCTTGGGTCTTGACTTCTTGAGCCTCTAGAGCCTCTAGAGGGCGCATTTCTCATCCAATTTGACTGAAATTTTGCACATAGTGTTTTGATATCACTTTCAACAACAATCGGTCAATAACCTGATATAGCTGCTATAACCGATCTTGGGTCTTGTTTTCTTGAGCTTTTAGAAGGCGCAATTCCTGCACGTGGTGTTTTGGTATCACTTCCAACATTTATGCGAAGTATGGTCCAAATCGGTCCATACCCTGATATAGCTGCCATATAAACCGATCTGGGATCTTTTTCAATTGGGTCCAGATCGGTGCAGATTTGGATATAGCTGCCTTATAGACCGATCTCTCGATTTAATGTTTTGGGCCCATAAAAGGTGCATTTATTGTCCGATGTCGCCGAAATTTACGACAGTGAGTTAAGTTAAGCCCTTCAACATTCTTCTTCAATTTGGCTCAGATCGGCCCAGATTTGGATATAGCTACCATATACACCGGTCTCTCGAGTTAAGGTTTTGGGGACATAAAAGGCGCATTTATTGTCTGATTTCGCCGAAATTTGGGTTAGGCTCTTCGACACTTTTTGGAAACTTGGCCCATATCGGTTAAGATTTGGGTGTAGCTGCCATATAGACCAATATCTTGATTTAAAGTCTTGGCGCATTTATAATCTGATTTCACTGAAATTTGACACATTGACTTATGTTAGGCTTTTCTACATCCGTGTTGTGTATGGTTCAGATCGATTTATTTTTATACCCTCCACCATAGGATGGGGGTATACTAATTTCGTCATTCTGTTTGTTACAACTCCAAATATTCGTCTGAGACGATCTAGCCATGTCCGTCCGTCTGTTCGTCCGTCTATCCGTCCGTCTGTTCGTCCGTCTATCCGTCCGTCTGTCCGTCCGTCTGTCCGTCCGTCTGTCCGTCCGTCTGTCCGTCCGTCTGTCCGCCCGTCTGTCCGTCCGTCTGTCCGTCCGTCTGTCCGTCCGTCTGTCCGTCCGTCTGTCCGTCCGTCTGTCCGTCCGTCTGTCCGTCCGTCTGTCCGTCCTTCTGTCTGTCTGTCGAAAGCACGCTAACCTTCGAAGGAGTAAAGCTAGTCGCTGGAAATTTTGCACAAATACTTCTTAGTAGTGTACGTCGGTCGGGATTGTAAGGGGGCCATTACGATTCAAGTTTTGATATAGTTGCCATATAAACCGATCTTGGGTCTTGATTTCTTGAGTCTCTAGAGGGCGCAATTCTGGTCCGATTTGACTGAAATTTTGCCCGACGTGTTTTGTTGTGACATCCAACAACTGTGCTAAGTGTGGTTCAAATCGGTCCATAACCTGATATAGCTGTCATATAAACAGATCTGGGGACTTGATTTCTTGAACTTCTGGATGGCGCAATTCCTATCCGATATGGCTGAAATTTTTCACGACGTATTTTATTCTTACTTTCAACAACTGTGTCATATAAGGTTCAAATCGGTTCATAACCTGATACAGCTGCCATGTAAATCGATCTGGGATCTTGACTTCTTCAGCCTCTAGAGGTCGCAATTATTATCCGATTTGCCTGAAATTTTGTACGACGGATCCTCTCCTCCTCTTTCACCATCAACACATATGTTTATTATGGTCTGAATCGGTCTATAGCCTGATAAAGCTCCCATAAAATCGATTTCTTTATTTTACTTCTTGAGCCCCCAAAGGGCTCAATTCTTATTCGAATTGGCAGACATTTTACACAGGTCTCCAACGTATAATTTAATTGTGGTCCAAACCGGACCATATCTTGATATTGCAGTAATAGCAGAGCAAATCTTTCTATATCCTTTTTTGCCTAAGAAGAGATACCGGAAAAAGAACTCGACAAATGCAATGCATGGTGGAGGGTGTATAAGATTCGGCCCTCATTTGAATGAGGCTCAGTTTTCTTTTACATCAAAATATTAAAAGTTAATTTATTGCCATAAATGAAAACATTTTAATATGCAAAACAAAATGAATATAAACAGTTTTGTTCTTTACAAAGTCTTCTTCCCACCAACAGGTGAATCTCTATATACATTGTGTTCTTATTTCAATGAAATGGATATGGACAAAGCATTTTCATTGTTGTTCCATTATCTGTTCTCGTTTTCCGTTCATTTGATTACCAATTAAGAACAAACACCCGATACGTACACCATGTAAAGGATCAAAACCTGATTTTCATTTAAAAGAAAAAATGGGAGTTATCTCGTTATGGCTAATGACACTATGCGATTATGTTCATATCTTGTGTTTGTCGCCTGATCCGTACTCTGTGTTAGCTCGGCTCTCCGCTGCCCCCATGGAGTAGTTTAATCCATGAATATGTATAAACCCCAAATTATCGACACATATTAATTATTAATGGGGCCCTCAAAAGGAAACAAGTCAACTTAGATAAATTGGTACTAGTGAGTGAAAAAAAAAGCAATCCAACCGGAGACTAGTGTTTTGGAAAACAATGCTGAAAAAAAAACACCCAAAATACGTAAAAAATAGAAATGTTAAAACTAACAATATTTACACCAAAGGCCATTTGTCCCGACGCCTGAATTTAATGTTTATTGTTCTCACAACACAGCGAACAAAACGATTAATGTTTAAATGGAGGGAATGTATCTACTGTGAGGATGACTTGTTACATACAAACGACAAGGGCACAGTGTTTTCATAGGGAATATCATTCATACTTTTAATACCCTCCACCATGAGTCGAGTGAAAGCCTCTTTCATTTCTTTCTTTATTTTCTTTTTCTTCTACTTCTTCCAAAAAGAGGATCGCTTAAGAAAAAATCACAAGTTTGCTCAAATTTGGACACATCTCTTTCGGCAAAAATATTTATGATCCAAAAATGTCAATATGTACAACAGATTTTAAAGAATTCACACCAAAATCATAAATTTTTTAATAAAATCAAATTCAAATTTGCCCGTGAATATTCCTTTAAGGAATAGGGGCAAACTTTGCACATACCAATGAGTGCAGTCCGATTCAAGTTAAAAATTAATGATAAGGGCCTCCTTTTTATACCCGTGTCTGAACGGCGTGCAGCAGTCCGAACAGCATGCAGCAGTGCGAACTTTGTACAGGGCATAGTACCTCACAAATGTCGCCAGCATTATAAGGGGATAACCACCGCTGAAAATTTTATGATGATCTCGCCAGGATTCGAACCCAGGCGGACAGCATCATATCCGTCCTTACGTCCGTCCTTACGTCCGTCCTTACGTCCGTCCTTACGTCCGTCCTTACGTCCGTCCTTACGTCCGTCCTTACGTCCGTCCTTACGTCCGTCCTTACGTCCGTCCTTACGTCCGTCCTTACGTCCGTCCTTACGTCCGTCCTTACGTCCGTCCTTACGTCCGTCCTTACGTCCGTCCTTACGTCCGTCCTTACGTCCGTCCTTACGTCCGTCCTTACGTCCGTCCTTACGTCCGTCCTTACGTCCGTCCTTACGTCCGTCCTTACGTCCGTCCTTACGTCCGTCCTTACGTCCGTCCTTACGTCCGTCCTTACGTCCGTCCTTACGTCCGTCCTTACGTCCGTCCTTACGTCCGTCCTTACGTCCGTCCTTACGTCCGTCCTTACGTCCGTCCTTACGTCCGTCCTTACGTCCGTCCTTACGTCCGTCCTTACGTCCGTCCTTACGTCCGTCCTTACGTCCGTCCTTACGTCCGTCCTTACGTCCGTCCTTACGACTTCCAATAAACGTCTCACGAACGGTCCAAATCCTTTGTGTAAACTTTTAGCCGAAACCATGTTGGTGGGTTCCCAAGATTCGGTTCGGCCAAACTTCTGTGCAGGCCCTAAAAGTTGATCACCTTGGTATTTTGAAAATTTGTTCGGGCTACCAAATCTTCATATGTGGTCGGATTTCTAAAATTTGTTCATCTATTATGTTACCAGGGATTTTCGACTTGGGCGACGTGAATACCTCAGCTCTAACCATTTAAAATTTCAAAGAGATATCTCTACCCGCTCTTTAACGGCATATGTTTAACCAGTTTCTTTTTTTTTTTTTGATTCTATGGCACTTCACATATTTTTTGAGGAGCTTGTTCGTAGCTTTCTGTAATGGTGGTGGTGAAGCTTAATCTGCACAATAGTAAGGAACGGTTTTTGTAAATTTTCAAAATTATAATTACCGTTAAATTCAAAAAAGTTTTGCCCCTGTAAGGGCTCAAGAAGTCAAATCGGGTGATCGGTTTATATGGGAGCTACATCATGTACTTGACGGATTTGGACAATACTTGGTTGAGAGTCATAACACTGTTTGCAAAATTTGATCCAAATCGGAAAAAAATTGAGGTTTCCAGGGGCTCAAGAAGTCAAATCGGGAGATCAGTTTATATGGGAGCCATATCATGTTCTTGACCGATTTCGAACGTACTTCACACAGTTGTTGGAAATCATAACAGAACACTATATGCAAATTTTCAGCCAAATCGGACAAAATTCGGGAATCGGGAAATTCAAATTCGCAACTTCCTTCATTGGGGTCAAACCATCTCTTTCATCCTGTCAGGCCTAAATGGTTCAAGGTCACGGATGCAGGTCAAGAGAAAATGTAATCGTTCCTCATTTTCACTTCCAATGAACTTGACAACCTTCTGGCACTTGACACCATTAAATTTCGTGAAACAATCGCCCTCGCCTTTTGGGATAGCTCCCGTCCAGGAAAGCCACTCTAGTTCAAGCTCTGATAACAGATAGATTTTTTGACCGTTTGTCCATCTTGGGTCTTGCAAGTAAATGCGAATGAACAGTCTCGACTTTGCAGTAGATTTTTTTTTAAGGAAAACAAAAGGCAACCACCACCTCGGATGTACAGATAATAACTACATTTTACCAAAATCCGTTGAGTATGCAAGACTGAGGAACCCGTGGAAACCTATGTCGATTTATAGTCCGATTTGGATCAAGCTCGATACGGACCAGGGTTGCGGCGACTTGTCCACGATTCCGAACCCGGGTCGGCGTCTAAGTCGGAGTCGAAGTGTTAAGCCGGAGTAGGAGCCAGTGTACTCAACTCCAAACTAAAGACCGATTCTGGCTCAACAGTCCGACTCCGGCCTCAAAAACTGGACACCGGTCAACTCCGCCACCCTGGTATAATGTCGATTAATCTAAAATAATTAACTGTTCAAGACTATAAAATGGCAAATGGTCTCTATGGCAGCTTATCACCATATTTGGTAAGGATGTTTAGGGGCCTAACGCAACTCATTGTGCCAAATATCAGCAAATTCGGGTGATAAATGCACCCTTTATGGGTCCAAGATCTAAAATCGTTGGATCGGTATGTATGGCAGCTACATCCAAATATAGTCCGATTTGGACCATACTCGGTACGGATATTGACGGATCTAGAAAATTTCACAGCAGCAAATTAACAAAATCGAGAAATAAGTGTGGCTTTTATGTGCTTTGTATCCTTTATCGCCAGATCGGTCTATATGGGGATATATCAAGATATAGTCCGATTTAGCCCATCTTAGAATTTAACCTGTCTATGGATAAAAACAAGAATGTGTGAAAAATTTCATTTCAGATTCTCCTTTTTTATACCCATCACCATGAGATGAGGGTATACTAATCTAGTGATTCCTTTTTTAACACCTCGAAATATTGATGTAGGACCCCACAAAGTATATATCTTCTTGATGATCGAAATTCTGATTCGAACTTGCCACGTCCGTCCGTCCGTCTGCCGAAATGAGGAAAGCGGTCGAACGCGTAGCCGCTTGAAATTTTGCACAGATACTTCGTATTGATGTAGGTCATTGGGGATTGCATATGGGTCATATCGGTTCAGATTTGAATATAGCTCCTATATAAGCCGATCTCCCGATTTGACTTCTTGAGCCCATAGAAGCCACAATTTTTGTCTGATTTGGCTGAAATTTTGCTCACAGGGTTCTGTTATGACTTCCAACAACTATGTCAAGTACGGTCCAAATCGGTCAAGAACCTGATATAGCTTCTATATAAACCGATCTCCCGATTTGAATTCTTGAGCCCCTAGAAGCCTCAATTTTCATCCGATTTGGGTGTAATTTTGCACAAAGTATTTTGCTATGATTCCCAACAACTGCAGTAAGCACGGTCCAAATCGGTCTATAACTTGATATAGCTCCCATATAATCCGATCTCCCGATTTGATTTCCTGAGCCCCTGGTAGCCACAATTTTTGTCCGATTTGGCTGAATTTTTGAATATAGTGTTCTGTTATGACTCTCAAGTACGGTTCAAATCGGTGAAGAACATGATTTTCCGATTTGGATCCTTGAGCCCTTACAAGACTCGATTTTTATCCGATTTGGCTGAAATTTTGCACATGGTGTTCTGTTATGACTTCCAACAACTGCGCCAATTACGGTCCTATTCGGTCAATAAGTAGATAAAAGTCCCATATTTTAGCAGAATCCATGGTGGTGGGTTCTCAATGATTCGGCCCGGCCGAACTTAGCACCCTTCTATTTTCAACAGGAAGACGAATGAACTGATATGGCTTTTACGATGTGTTGAAAATGGAATGAAAATTTGTTACATCGCTTTTAAACACTGTCCCAAAATCAAGCAGTGAACAGGACAGACGGCTAGGAAAAAAATTGTACAAGCCAACGAGCAATCCGATATCCCGCTGTATAATTTAGCACTCTCATAAATTTGATAAAAAGCCTCCAAATAAGAAGACAGCTCTATTTGTGGCTATTGAGAGATAAACGACAACGATCGCTTATGTTGGACGCTAACAAAACGGCCGTCCATAGGAATGGACAGACGGACGGACATACGGTCTACTAACTGATCAATATATAAGCCGAACAAAAGATCGAAAATGTCATAGACTCCACACAACACACAGCCTAGCTTAGCGAGCTCAATGGCTAAGGTCTCTTTCTCCTTAACCAGTTGACTATGTCTCTGATTTTTCAAACAGTCACAAAGTTAATGTATTAATTTTCCCACTCCTGGCCTCAGCCCCCACTGTGCCCCTGGGGCCCAACAAACTGACTGACCAGTTGACCAACAGAACATACATTGCGGCCATCAATAGTGGCCAAGTCTAAATAGAATGGACAGCTTGGAAACACTTAATCGCCGTTTGTTTGGCATCATCGTCAATGGTGATGTACGCGTATATAAGCCTTCACTCCCTCCCGCAGCGATGGTGTCTTCCCCTTAGAGGAGGCTGGGGGTTTTCTTCTTTCTGGGGCCCCTGAGCGCATGCGTGTCTTGTCTTTTGGAGGAGTTGTTTGTCGTTTTGTGTTTCTTTGTCTTTTGTGAGCTCTCAAATAGCCAAATTGATTTCGATTGTATTGGAATTTATGATTTCTCTATTCTAATGAATTTATGGTGGGTTTATTAATGCTCTTAAAACAATCAATTTATGGATGATTAAGGGGACAATCGTTCGTCGTTCGTCGTTCATGTCGTACCAACAACCGTGTAAAGCCAACAATGAATTGTCCCATAACGTCGTTTTTTTTTTTCTTCTTTTAACCATTTTTGGCTTGCGATTGTTTTCGTTCCAATAAATTTCTATTAAAAAGCCATAACACCAAGAGCAGACAGAAGAGGAATATCTACTTAACATTGTTGTCTCCATAAAAGATGATTAATTAGCCAATGGAAATTCATGAAAATTCACATACTGTGAACGTTTAGTTTATTGCTGTCCGTTATTAGGCAGACATTAACAAAACGGGCAGGGAGACATTGAAGTTGAGA
Source organism: Stomoxys calcitrans (assembly GCF_963082655.1). Taxonomy (NCBI): domain Eukaryota; kingdom Metazoa; phylum Arthropoda; class Insecta; order Diptera; family Muscidae; genus Stomoxys; species Stomoxys calcitrans. The sequence goes on from NC_081553.1 coordinate 17,811,525, forward strand.
TTATGTTCTTTGTTGTTGTAGGAAACATGGGACAAATGGTTTTGAGTCAAAGAAAGCATGAAAATTCATTCACTGGAATCTGGTGAATGAAAGCTGCATTCACCAGATTCCAGTGAATGAATTTTCAATGTGTCAATCAATTGAAACAAGTAAAAGCGTGCTAAGTTCGGCCGGGCCGAATCTTATATACCCTTCACCATGGACCGCATTAGTCGAGTTCTTTTCCCAGCATCTCTTCTTAGGCAAAAAATGATATAGCAAAGATTTGCTCTGCTATTAGAGCGATATCAAGATATGATCCGGTTTAGACCACAATTAACGTATATATATTGGAGACCTGTGTAAAATGTCAGCCAATTCGAATAAGAATTGCGCCCTTTGGGGGCTCAAAATAAAATAGAGAGATCGATTTATATGGGAGCTGTATCGGGCTATAGACCGATTCAGACCATAATAAACACGTATGTTGAGGGTCATGAGAGGATTCTTCGTACAAAATTTCAGTCAAATCGGATGAGAATTACGCCCTCTAGAGGCTCAAGAAGTCAAGACCCAAGATCGGTTTATATGGCAGCTATATCAGGTTATGAACCGATGTGAACCATACTTGGCACAGTTGTTGGATATCATAACAAAACACGTCGTGCAAACTTTCATTAAAATCGGATAAGAATTGCGGTCTCTAGATGCTCAAGAAGTCAAGACCCAAGATCGGTTTATATGGCAGCTATATCAGGTTATGGACCGATGTGAACAATACTTGGCACAGTTGTTGGATATCATGAGAAAACACGTCGTGCAAAGTTTCATACCAATCGGATAAGAATTGCGCACTCTAGAGGCTCAAGAAGTCAAGACCCCAGATCGGTTTATATGGCAGCTATATCAAAACATGGACCGATATGGCATATTTACAATACCAACCGACCTACACTAAAAAGAAGTATTTGTGCAAAATTTCAAGCGGCTAGCTTTACTCCTTCGGAAGTTAGCGTGTTTTCGACAGACAGACGGACGGACAGACGGACATGGCTAGATCGACATAAAATGTCGCGACGATCAAGAATATATATACTTTATGGGGTCTCAGACGAATATTTCGAGTAGTTACAAACAGAATGACGAATTTAGTGTACCCCCCATCCTATGGTGGAGGGTATAAAAACAATCAAATTCCATGGATTTGGTCAAAAGTAATGAAACCCCCTTTCACCACAATCTGGTGAAAATTGGATAACTTATGCACCCAAATTCGGCACGGACATTGAGTGGTCTAATAAATATAGGTCACTATTGAATTTTGTATATCAAGCTTCAGCGAAATCGGATAAAAAATAAAGCTTTTATGGGCTTCAGACCCTTTATAGGCAGGTCGCTCTGTATGGCAGCTATATCTAAATATTGACCGATACAAACAATATTTGGGACGTACGTCGGGAGACCTAAAACTACCCACTGTTTCAAATTTCAACGAGATCGGGTTATAGATAGAGCTTGAATGGGCTTCAGACTCTTTATCTGGAGATCGGTCTATATGGCAGCTATATCTAAACATAGTCAGATCTATGCCATATTTGGGTCTTATATTAGGAGGCGCAAAAATACTCACTGTTTCGAATTTCAGGGAAATCGGTTAAAAAATAAAGCTTTTATGGGCTTCAGACCCTTTATCGGGAGATCGGTCTAAATGGCAGCTATATCTGAATATAGTCCGATCTGAACCATATTTGGATCCTATGTTAGGAGGCGTAAAGCTACTCACTGTTTCAAATTTCAGCGAAATCGGGTAATAAATAAAGCTTTTATGGGCTTCAGACCCTTTATCTGGAGATCGGTCTATATGACAGCTATATTTAAATGTCGTCCGATCTAAGCCATATTTGGGTCCTATGCTTGGAGGCGTAAAACTACTCACTGATTCAAATTTCAACGAAATCGGGCAATAAATAGAGCTTTTATGGGCTTCAGACCCTTTATCGGGAGATCGGTCTAAATGGCAGCTATATCTGAATATAGTCCGATCTGAACCATATTTGGATCCTATGTTAGGAGGCGCAAAACTACTCACTGTTTCAAATTTCAACGAAATCGGGCAATAAATAGAGCTTTTATGGGCTTCAGACCCCTTATCTGGAGATCGGTCTATATGGCAACTATATCTAAATATAGTCCGATCTGAGCCATATTTGGGTCAGATGTCAAGAGGCTTAAAATAACCTAACACTATTTCAAATTTCAGCGAAATCGGTTAATAAATAAAGTTTTTATGGGCTTCAGACCCTTTATCGGGAGATCGGTCTAAATGGCAGCTATATCTGAATATAGTCCGATCTGAACCATATTTGGATCCTATGTTAGGAGGCGTAAAGCTACTCACTGTTTCAAATTTCAGCGAAATCGGGTAATAAATAAAACTTTTGTGGGCTTCAGACCCTTTATCGGGAGAACGGTATATATGGCAGCTTTATCTAAATATAGTCCGATCTGTTCCATATTTGGGTCCTTTATTAGGAGTCGCAAAATTACTCACTGTTTCAATATAAATGGAAATCGGGCAATAAATGGAGTTTTTATGGGCTTCAGGCCCTTTATCGGCAGTTCGGTTAATATCGCAGCTACATCTGAATATAGTCCGATCTGAACCATATTTAGGTCCTATGTTAGGAGGCGTAAAACTACTCACTATTTCAAATTTCAGCGAAATCGGGTAATAAATAAAGGTTTTATGGCCTTCAGACCCCTTATCGGGGGATCAGTCTAAATGACAGCTATATCTAGATATGGACCGATCTAATCCATATTTGGGCCTAATGTCGGAAGGTCTAAAACTGCTCACTGTTTCAAATTTCAGCAAAATCGGATGAAAAATATAGTTTTTATAGTCATTAGACCCTTTATCGGAAAATCGGTCTATATAGCAGCTATATCCAAATATGGTCCGATTTGGCCCGTTCGAGAACTTAACCAGCGTGCATCATACAGACGTATCTGTGTCAAATTTCAGCTCAGTATCTCAATTTTCGAAGGCTCCAGAGTGATTACAACAGACGGACAGACACACGGACATCCTTAAATAGTCTCAGAACTTCACGACGATCCGATTTGTAGGGTCAGAAAGGGATATTTCGATGTGTTGCAAACGGAATGACTAATTGAATATACCCCCTATCCTTAGGTGGTGGGTATAACTGGTGAAAACGCTTTCTGTTAAAAATTTACTCAAAAATTTGGTGTAGGGCATAGTTTTGCTCTACTCACCACTTTTCTGTCAAAGCAACAAAAATTTATGCGGATGTAGAAGACTAGGCAGCCATACTTACCACCGTGTTTGAAGTTTTAAAAGAACACTACATGCAATCTTTCAGACAATTCAGATAATAATTGAGGTTCCAGCGGCTAAAGAAGTCAACTCAGGAGATCGGTTTATATGCGAGCTATATCCAAACTTGAACCGATATGACCCATTTGCAATCCCCAAAAACCTACATCGATAACAAGTTTCTGTGCAAATAGCGGACGTCTTTGCTCGTTCGACCGCTATCATGATTTTGACAGATGGACGGACGGACAGATGGTTTAAAACTTTGTCATTTACTGGGACAGAAGCCTATTTTATACCTTTTTTTCGTGATTCCACATTAGATAGACTGGCTCTATGAGTTTTTTTGTGAGGACCTTCAACATTTTCTTGCCGTTTAAGGTATACGTCCAAGTCATGGAATGTTTTATAAGCGTTAACTAAATGCTGTCGGAAATAATTCAGGGTCAGTGATTTACCATCACTGAATGTGGCGACAACGAGGCGGACATGGGACATGGTCATGGTCACAGGTGGTCTGCTTAAGGACACCGCTTGAAATAGCACGCTCTCGAAGGCGGTGGAAGTGGAACATGCTCACCGGTAACCTTCGTACATCTTAGATTGATATACACAATGCATATGAGATTCGCGGGCAGGAGTTTTCCTTTATGTCGGTATAACGGTGGTTTATGAGAACGAAGGTGGCCTACGTAAGCACAAAATCGACCTTTCAAAGGACGTTTCATCACCCAAATAATTGTGTCACCCCAAAGTTCATTAGATGAAACCCTCTGGTCTTTACAGCCAATTCGTTAGCTCTTAAGATCCCCCTTAATATGCTTAGGGATGCCGCTCTAATACAACTATTTTGCCTTAGGGCGTTCTTGCATTTATTGTAGGCGTTAATCTCTTTCTCATATTGAAAGACTCTCAGTGACTTCAATATTTTGCTATCGGCGTTTTGGCCAATTAAATATACGTAAAGATCTTCATCATCATCAGGTTCATCTTACGCAACCTGTAATCGCTATGATTTTGGCTTACATGACCGAGTTTGGCAGGGTAGTTGGAAATAAAACCCGGTTTCGAGCTTTTCAATGTAGACACCCAGTCCTTTTCTCTACCCCAGTTTTGAACCTTCCGTGTAGAATGGCCCATCAGATTTCAGAGTTTCCTTTTGATCGTAAATAGTAGACTATACAGATGGAAAAAGTGTTTCGCGCTTCCCCTTAAGTATAGTTTCAGGTATCCGGTCTTTAACCTATTCGCTTTATCTTTAACCTATTCGGTTTCTCATATTCCCTTACTTATTCACTCTATCCATCGCGTGCGTGACCAGTTTAATACCTGCACCGATTTTTATACCCACCACCATAGGATGGGGGTATACTAATCTAGATATTCCATTTGTAACACTTCGAAAAATTTATCTGCCACCCTATAAAATAAATATAATCTTGATCGTTTCGATAATCTGAGTTGATCTAGCCATGTCCCTCCATCTATCAAAATCACGATAGCGATCGAACGCATAAAGCTAGTATTGATGTAGGTCGCTGGGGATTGCAAATGAGCCATATCGGTTTAAATTTGGATAATGCTCCCATATAAACCGATATTCAGATTTGACCCCTTGAGCCCTTACAAGCGCAATGGTTTTTCGTTTTGGCTGAAATTTTGCATGCAGTATTTTGAAACAAATTCCAACAACCGTACTAAGTACGGTCCAAATCGGTATAAAATCTGATATAGCCCCCATATAAACCGATTATCCGATTTGACATCTTCAGCCACTGGAAGCCTCAGTTTTTGTTCGATTAAGCTAAAATTTTGAACATAGAGTTCTTTTCCAACATTCAACTATATTACGAAGTACGGTCCAAATCGGTCTAAAACCTGATATAGCTCTCATATAAACCGATCTTTCGTTTTGACATCTTGAGCCCCTGGAAGCCGTTATTTATACCCTACACCACTACTGTGGTACAGGGTATTATAACTTAGTGAATTAGTTTGTAACACCCAAATTAGAGAGAAATGGACCCATTGATAAGTATACCGATCGACTCAGAATCACTTTCTGATTCGATTTCGTCTGTCTGTCCGTCTGTCTGTCCATGTTAATTTGTGTACAAAGTACAGGTCGCAGTTTTCATCCGATCGTCTTTAAATTTGGTAGAGGCATGTTTTTCGATCTAGAGACGAAGCCTATTGAAATTGGAAAAAATCGGTTCAGATTTGGATATAGTTCCCATATATATGTTCGCCCCATTTGCAGTAATAGTGCAATAAAATATTACACTATTACTGCAATGCAGTAATAGTGTAATAAATAACCGATTCCCTTGATATTTGATAGGAAGGCTTTTTTTATGACTATCGACATTAATGGTGAATTTCAAAGAAATCGGTTCTGATTTATATATAGCTGCCACATATGAAGAACGCCCGATTTTCACTTCAAGAGCCACTGCAAGCACATTTATTGGCCAATATCGCCAAAATTTTGCACAACGCTTCCCTCTACAACTACTACAATATCTGAGAAGTTTCCTCGAAATCGGTTCAGATTTGGATATAGCTCCCATATATATGTTCGTCCGATTTTGAGAAATATTGCAATAAGAGCTCAGTTGTTAACCGATTCTCTCGAAATTTGGCAGGAGGGATTGTCTTATGAATTTACTGGTGAATTTCATAGAAATCGGTTCAGATTTAGATATTGCTGTCATTTATGTATATCGCCCGATTTTAACTTCTAGAGACACAGCAAGCGCAAAACGCAAATTTAAGTTTGGATGTAAGGTGTATTCCATTCTTAAAATACTTTATTTCAGCCCGACATTCTCATGATGTCTGATTTAGGGGTATTTTCTGGGGTGAGGTGGTCCCCCAGACACTTGGCCCTGATAAAATATCAGCATCGTGTTCGTGTATGGTTCAAATCGGTCCATAACCTGATATAGCTGTTCCTATCTGCCAAATAAACCAATCTGGGATCTTGAGTTCTTGAGCCTCTAAAGAGCGCAATTCTCATCCGATTTGGCACAGATTTTGTATAACGGCTTCTCCCATGGCCTTCAACATACGTGTACAATATGGTCTGAATCGATCTATAGCTTGACACAGCTCCCATATAAACCGATCTCCCGATTTTGCTTCTTTATTCCCGAATCGGTCTATAACTTGATATAGCTCCACCTCCTCCTCCGTCCATTTCATTATTCTTTGTTTGCCTAAAAAGAGATACTGCGCAAAGAGCTCGACAGATGCGATCCATGGTGGAGGGTATTTAAGATTCGGCCCGGCCGAACTTAGCACGCTCTTTCTTGTTTTGTTTATTATGGTCTGGAGTTCTTTTGTTGGAATTTTCGTATGGGATGTTTTCTGTTAATGTCTCACCCCTGCGCGTGTTTTTTGTGTATTTACTTTCAGTCTTTATACAGTTTCGTCTGCATTTGTCATTCTTCAGGATCCTAATATAACTCTTACTAAAGTCCTAAAGACTAGGTTCTCGAAAAAGCAAACGAGAGAGTACTTGGATTTTTCGAACATTTCAAAATGGTATTATACACCATTTTTGCCAAGATAGGTGACATCCATAATAGAGAAATGCCACCTTAAGTTATCGACAGATCCCAAGAAGCTCATTTTCTGCATTCGATATCTTATTCCCAAATCTTCTCTAACGCCTAAAAGCATGCTATATTATCTAACAAGTTGATTTTTAAGAACCTACTTTTAACATAAACAGGTCCCCATTGTAAAATTTTAATTAGACAACATTTCAGAAACAATCCCAATTAAAGGCAATTTGCTTAATTGGGCTTAAAACTTCGTTTATAGCATCTTTATTGTATTGTCACCTCCATTGAAATTAAATAAAAAACTAAAAAAAAAATCAAAACACAAAAAATAGCAAATTTAATGTTGCCTTCAATAGATTGACAACCATATGGGAAGGTGACCTCTGTTTTGTGGATATTTAATGATTTTTTCAAAGTTTTTTTATCGTTTGTTTGCTTTGCTTGGCGGTTGTGCTTGTCTCACCAGTTAATTAATGAATTCCAACACCTCTGTAGCGACGATTAATTCGCTCAATTAGTTAGTGACTCAGTGAAGTTGAGAGACAATCACACAGTTGCGGCGTTCCAATGTTTCAGTTAATTAAACACTGGCCACTATTCATAACTCATTTATTTTACGAGCAGCATCATATTAATTTTTATTTGATTTAACATTTTAATTATCTTAATTATGATAATTTATATACGCGCACACACACACACTCACATATATACAAAAAGTTGTGTTACAAAAAAACACATGTGAAAGGTGAATCCCTGCTTACAAAACTAAGAAAAAAACATCACTTACAGGTAGTCGAAAAAATGTAAGTCAACTGTCAGACGGACGGACAGACACTCGCCTAGATGAGCATACTTTTACAATAAGTATTTTATGAGCTTGGTGTTCTCTTAATGTAAAATTCCACCATCTAATTTGCCATTGTCCCTTCAACCCCCCTTCATCCATTGATTTTCACATAAAGATCGTTGCAAATCGAAACGTAACGAATTGATAGCCAATTGAGCTGTTTTGGCCTGGCATAAATGCCAATTAAGTCGAAAAGATATTCTCACACAAAGCCAGTCAGCCACTACCATAACAAAATTTGGCCCAAGCCAATCATCATCCTCATCGTCATCATTGCCGTTCGCAGGCAGGGGCAGAAGCTCCAGCTACAGCTTCGACATCAGCTTTAGCCACAGCGCCATGTCCATCCATTCTACACCACAAACGACAGCAACTGGGCAAATAAATTCAAAAGAGCCAAGTTTAAATACAATATAATGAGTGCCTTAATTGGCTATAAAATACTGAATTTGCATATCAATAAATTCTGTTTTGTGATTTTGACATAAAATTAACAACACCAACACCACAATAAAAACAAACAGCAAACATCAACAACGCCACATAGCATCACAAATGCCAAAAAGCAATACGAACCGTTTTGTTTTTCCACTCACCGCAGACAAGGGTAAAGGGGGGATAGCAAAAAAGTTAAGCATCCCCGGCAAGACACTAGCATACAAAATTTTTCATTTCTTGTTTTGTACTTTTAAACATTTGCTTTTCTAACTCTATGCGTAGTTTTCCAAGCTTAAGGCCATTTATCAAGGAATAGAGCTCTAAAATATACCCTTCCCATGAAAATAAAATCAAAATCACTCCATTCTTAAGTAACAGAATTCTAAACTACTCTCTTCCCAAGTAAAAGTTTATTAAAACTGCCCTCTCACAAGGAAAAGGGTACATGAACTACACTTTGCCAAGAAAAAGGGTACTAAAACTTCTAAATAAACCCTTTGCCAAGGAAAAAGGTACTATAACTACCCCTTGCTAAAGAAAATAAAAAACGGAAACAAAAAACGGTAACTTTTCCCTCTTTCAAGAAGTAAGGACCCTTTCTCAGCCCGGCAGGGATAACTATGAGCACCACACAGGCAGGAACTTTGAGCTCCAATCTATGTGGTGTTCTTCGTTATCACAATCATCAACCTCCAGTTGCGGATAGTCGAATGCTCCATACGGAGTAGCTACAACTGCAGTCGCGGACTATCAGCGGTATCGAGTGGAGAGTCTTAGTGAGAGACCGTAAGGCAAGGATTCTTGCTGAAATACAGAGTGCCCATGATGATCGATATGACAAGGCGGGTTATTGGAGCCTTTAAATAACCAATGGCCATTATGTTCCCGCGGCGATCGGTCACATACACCGGAACGAGCTTGCTCACATTTAAGAGCTTGACGGAGATCGCAAATGTGGATACAACAACAACAACAAACCTTTCTTAAGAAAAAAAGTTACCAAAACTACCCTTTTTCATGTAAAAGGTATCAAAACTACCCTTTTTCAGGTAAAATGTATCAAAACTGCATTTTTTCCAGAACGAAGGGTATGAAATAAACCTTTTTCAGGACAAAAAGTATCTAAACCTCCCTTTTTCAGGATAAGGGTGCAAAAATTACCCTTATTAGGAGAAAAGGGTTCAGGGTTCAAACTACACTACAGAGTTCAAAAATAACCGTTTGTCAATGAAAAATCTACTAAAACTACCCTTTTCCAAGGCAAAGGGTGTTAAAACTTCGCATTTCCGAGGTAAAAAAAGAAAAATGTACTAAATCTACCATTTTCCAGAAAAATAGGACCAAAACTACCCTTTTTCAGGAAAAAAGGGTATTAAAACTACCCCTTTTCAGGAAAGGGGGTATTAAAACTACTTTTCAGGAAAAAGGGTACACAAGCTATCCTATTTCAAGGAAAAGGGTATCAATGATACCATTTTTCAGGAAAAGGATACCAATGCTACTCTTTTTTAGGAAAAGGGTGTTAAAACTATCCTTTTCTGGAAAAAGGTACTAAAACTACCCTTCCCACGAAAAAGGTAATTAAACAACCCCTTTTCAGTAAAAAGGGTACCAAAACAAGCATTTCTCAGGATAAAGGGTACTAAAACTACCCTTTCTCTTAAAAAAGGGTTGTAAAACTTCCCTTTCTCAGGAAAAGAGTACAAAAAATACCCTCTCTCAGAAAAAAGGGTACTACAACAACCCGTTTTCACCAAAAAGGATAATAAAACTTCACTCTCTCAGGAAAAGGGGTACTAAAACTATCCGTTTTTAAGAAAAAGGGTACAAAAGCTGTACTATTTCAGTAAAAGTGGTAGTAATGCTACTCTATTTCAGGAAAAAAGGTGCATAAACTACCCTTTTTCAGGAAATGGGATACTAAAACTACACCTTTTCAGGAAAAATGGTGCTTAAACTACACTTTTTCAGGAAAAAGGGTACTGAAACTATCCTCTCACAGGAGACAGGGTACTCAAGCTCCCTACTTCAGGAAAAAAGTACCTAAACTACCGTATTTTCAGAAAAAAGGTACTAAAACTACGCTTTTTCATGAAAAGGGTACTAAACTAACCTTTTCAGGAAAAGGGTACTAAAACTACTCATTTTCAAGAAAAATAGTACGAAAACTTCACTTTTTCAGGAAAAAGGGTACCAAAAATACTCTTTTTGAAGATAAATAGTAAAACTACCCTCTCTCAGGAAAAAGTGTACTAAATTTAAGGAAGGAGTGTACCAAAACTAGGGAAAGAGTGTACTAAAACAACCCTTTGTATGGAAAAAGTGTACCAAACTTATCCTTTCTCAAGAAACCGGGTACTAAAGCCATTTTTCCTGAAATAGGGTATCAGGAAAAATGGTACTTTAGCTACCTTATTTCAGGAAAAATCATAAAAACTAAATTTTTTCAAGAAAAAGTTTATTAATACTAACCTTTTTAAGAAAATGACACTAAACCTACTCTTTTTCATGAAAAATAGTGCTTAAACTTCTTTTTCTCAGGAAAAAATGTACTAAAACTATCCTTTGCCAAGAAAAACTGTACTAAAATAACCCTTTCTAAGGAAAATGTGTACTAAATCTATCCTTTCTCACGCAAAAGTGTACTAAAACTATTCATTCTCAGGAAAAAGTGTACTAAAACTACCCTTTCTCAGGAAAAAGTGTTCTTAAACTACCCTTTCTCAGGAAAAAGTGTACTAAAACTACCCTTTCTTAGGAAAAAGGCTACTAAAAGTACCCTTTCCAGGAAAAAAGGCTACTAAAATTACCCTTTTCAGGAAAAAGTATACCAAAACTACCCTCTCTCAGAAAAAGAGTACTAAATAAAACTACCCATTTTTAGGAAAAAGAAAACTGAAACTACCCCTTCTCAGGAGAAAACGAACTAAAACTACCTGGTTTTTGGAAAAATGGTACTTGCCCAACTACCATTTTTAAAGAAAAAGAGTACAATAGCTACATTTTTTCAGGAAGAAAATCTTCTCAAACTACCCTTTTAAAATATTAAAATATAGGGTACGAAATGGTACTAGAATTACCCCTTTTCTAATAAATGGTACAACAACAAAATTTTTCCAGTAAAAAAGGGTTCTAAAACTACCCTTTCTCAGGAAAAAGGTTACTAATACTACACTTTCACAGGTTAAAGGGTACTAAAACAACATTTCTCAGGAAAAAAGGTACTTAGAGTATTTTTTCTCAGGAAAGGGTACTAAAACTTCCCTATCGCACGAAAGAGGGTACCAAAACATTCTCTTTTTCCAAAAAAAACCTACCTTTGTCAGGAAAAAGTGTACTAAAACTACTCTTTATCGGGAAAAAGTGTACTAAAACTTCGCTTTATTAGGAAAATATGTATTAAAACTGCCTTTTATGGGGAAAAAGTGTACTAAAACTACACTTTCTCAGGAAAGAGGGTACTAAAACTACCCTTTCTCAGGAAAGAGTGTACTTAAACTACAATTTCTAATGAAAAAGTGTACTAAATCTATCCCTTCTCAGGTAAGAGTGTACTAAAACTAACCTTTCTAAGGAAAAAGTGTACTTAAACTATCCTTTCTCAGGAAAAAGTGTAAGAGAACTACCCTTTCTCTGGAAAATGCGTACTAAAACTAACATTTCTCAGGAAAATGTGTACTTAAACTATCCTTTCTCAGGAAAAAGTATACGAAAAATACCCTTTCTCTGGAAAATGCGTACTAAAACTAAATTTTCTCTGGAAAGAGGGTACTAAAACTACCCTTTCTTTGGAAAAAGGGTACAAAACCTACTCTTTCTCAGGAAAGAGGGTACTAAAAGTACCCATTCTCATGAAAAAAGCAACTAAAACTGTACTTTCTCAGAAAAAAAGGGTACTTAAACCACTTTTTCTCAGGAAAAAGTGTACTAAAACTACCTTTTCTCAGGAAAAATAATAGCAAAACTACCCTTTCTCAGAATAGCAGTACTAAAACTACCTTTTTCAAGAAAAAGCCAACTAAAACTACTTTTTTTGGAAAAAGAGTTTTTGAGTACTTGTTCAGGAAAAAGGTTACTAAAACTCCCCTTTTTTAGGGAAAAGGGTACAAAAGCTACCCTTTTTCAGGAAGAATGAGTTCTGAACCACATTTTTTCCAAAAAAAGGGTATGAAAGGGTATTAAAGCTAAATTTTTCGAGAAAAATGGACTAAAATTACCCTTTTCTGAAAAAAGGGTATTAAAGCTACACTTTTTCAAGAAGAAGAGTACTAAAACTACACCTTTCAACGAAAAAGTTACTCAAAACCTTTTTCAGGAAAAATGGTACAAAACTACTCTTTATAGGAAAATAGATTTTTCATGAAAAAGGAAGGAAGGTTGGAGCACACCGAGGCTCAGAGGTTAGCATGTCCGCCTACGACGCTGAACGTCTGGGTTCAAACCCAGGCCAGAATATCAGAAAAAAATTTCAGCGGTGGTTATCCACTCCCAATGCTGTGAGATCTGTAGGGTACTTTGCCAAGTAGAAACTTCTCCTTAAATAGGTGTCGCACTGTGGCTCCCCGTTTAGACTCGGGAATAAAAATGGTGCTCTTTATCATTGAGCTTAAACTTGAATCGGGCAGCAATCATTGGTATGTGAGAAGTTTGCTCCAGTTCCTTTATTGAAGTTTCATATGCAACTTTGTATTTGCAAACTAAGTTCCTATGGCAAAAGGGTACTTTAGTTGATTTTACTAACTCAAAGGTTACTAAAACTATCCATTCCCAAAAAATACTTTTACTACCCCTTCCCTAGAAAAGTGGTACTTTAACCACCCTTTGCCAAGGAAAGTGGTACTATAATCACCCTTTGCCAAGGAAAGGGATAATAAAACTTCTCCTTCCCATTGAAGATGGTACTTTTTTACGAAAAATGGTACTAAAATATTCCTTTTTTTTTTTTTTGAAAATATGGTACCAATACTACTCTTTTTCAGGAAACAGGATACCAAAAACTAAGCTGTTTCGGAAAACAACTCTTATTAAAGGCCAATGGTACTAAAACTACCTTTGTCGAGGAAACCGGTTCTAAAACTATCTTTCTCAAGGAAACCGGTTCTAAAACTACCTTTCTTGATTAAGAGTTCTTAAACTGCACTTACTTTAGGAAATTTGTAATACGACTACCCTTCGACAGGTAAAAGGTGCCAGAACTATACTTTCTTCAAGAAAATAGTCCGAAGATCACACTTTCTCAAGAAAAATGGTACTCTTTCTCGAGGAAAATGATACTAAAACAACACTTTCTCAAAGTAGAGGGTACTAAAGCTATGCCCCATCAAGGAAGAGTACTTAAACTACTCTTTTTCTAAGAAAAAGGTAGGAGAACTTTCCATTATCAGTAAAATAGAACTAAAACAACACTTTCACAGGAAAACGATACTAAAACTACCATTTACCAAGAAAAGGGTACAAGAAAGGGTACTTTATCAAGGAAAAAGGTTCTAGAACTACCCTTAAGCAAGGAAAAGGGTACTACAACCACCCTAAACCAGAAAAATCTGTAAACCACTGTATGCGAACAAGTAATGTTATCGTGGAATGCCTGAACATATCCACACAAATATGTTAATGCTGGCGGCTAAATTTAAGACAATGTGACCAAAAACACAAACCACATATTTTTGCAAATTGGAGGTCATTGTAAATCGTCTCCAATTTCCAACTTTCTCGTCTCATTAAGACAATGGTCATAATAATGATGTGTCGCCAACAATGAGACATCTTACCAAACTAAACCAAGTCGAACAATGGATGGATGGACAGACGCTAGCTTTTGGATTGATGGGTGATTTCTTCGCACCTGCCCTTATCAGCAGCACCAGCAGCAGCTCTCTTTTAACAATGGCACTTCACAGTTGCCATCAATCGATGCTAATGAATTCGATTTGAAAACGACACAAGACACGATATTAAAACAGCACAGCTGATAAAAGTTAAATTGAGTCCATTAAATATTAATAATGGCCAATTAGATAGACAACAATTTTTTTTTTTTTAATTATCAACAAAAGAATTTCGCCGATAACAAAGTGACAATGTGCCAAAAGATTTGCGTCAAACATTCAATAGCCGAAGCTAAAGAGAGAAACTGGTAGAAAGATTGTTATCGAAGCTAACAAACGATGAAATTGATTTGTGCAAATTTATGAATTCTCATCTCAAAGAGTTAATTATTCCGAATAACTTGTTGGGTAATGGGTTGAAATAATTACAGAAAGTTGTTCGCTATATTACGAAAATATAGATTTAAAGGCCTTACATAGGGTCAAATCACTCTGAAAACATTTGTACATCCTCCACCATCCAGGATAGGGGTATACTAATTTCGTCATTCTGTTTGCAACACCTCGAAATATGCGTCTAAGATCCCATAAAGTGAATAAATTCTTGATCGTCAGGACATTTAAAGTCGATCTAGCCAAGTCCGTCCGTCTGTTCGTTCGTCCGTTTGTCTGTCGAAGCACTTTAACTTTGGAAGGAGTAAAGCCAGGCGCTTGAAATTTTGCACAATTACTTTTTATTAGTGTAGGTCAGTTGGGATTGTAAATGGGCCATATCGGTCCACGTTTTGATATAGCTGTCATATGAACCGATCTTGGGTCTTGACTTATTGAGCCTCTAGAGTGCGCAAGTATGGTTCAAATCGGTTCATAACCTGATATAGCTGTCATATAAACCGATCTTGGGTCTTGACTTCTTGAGCCTCTAGAGGGCGCAATTGTTATCCGATTGAAATGAATATTTGCACGAAGTATTTTGTTATGATATCCAACAACTGTGCCAAGTACGGTTCACATCGGTCCATAACCTGATATAGCTGCCACATAAACCGATCTTGGGTCTTGACTTCTTGAGCCTCTAGAGGGCGCAATTCTTATCAGATTGGAATGAATTTTTGCACGCAGTATTTTGTTATGATATCCAACAACTGTGCCAAGTATGGTTCAAATTGGTTCATAACCTGATATAGATGTCATAAAAATTGATCTTGGGTCTTGACTTCTTGAGCCGCTAGAGGGCGCAATTCTTACTCGATATTTTGCATGACGTATTTTATTCTTACTTTCAACAACTGTGTTAAATAAGGTTCAAATCGGTTCATAAACTGATATAGCTGCCATATAAACCGATCTGGGATCTTGACATCTTGAGCCTCTAGAAGTCGCAATTATTATCCGATTTGCCTGAAATTTTGTACGACGGATCCTCTGATGACCATTAACATACGTGTTTATTATGGTCTGAATCGGTCTATGGCCTGATACAGTCCATATAAATCGATCTCCCTATTTTACTTCTTGAACCCCAAAGGACCCAATTCTTATTCGAATTGGCTGACATTTTACACAGGTCTCCAACATATAATTTAAATGTGATCCATACCGGATCATATCTTGATATCGCTCTAATAGCAGAGCAAATCTTTTCTTATGTCCTTTTTGGCCTAAAAAGAGCTGCCGGGAAAAGAACTCGACAAATGCTATGCATGCTGGAGGGTATATAAGATTCGGCCCGGCCGTACTTGGCACGCTCTTACTTGTTATACCCTACACCACCACTGTGGTACATGGTAATATAGATTTGTGCAATTTTTTCCAACGTTAAGAAGGAGAAGAGCTAGACCCATTGACAAGTATACCGATCGACTCAGAATCACTTTCTGATTCGATTTAGCCAAGTCCGTCTGTGAGTCCATGTATTCTTGTTATCAAAGTGCAGGTCGTATTTGTTGTCCAATCATCATGAAATTTTACGCTAATCTTTTTTTTTTGTCCAAAGACGAACGCTATTGATTTTGATAAAAATCGGTTTAGATTTAGATATAGCTCCCATATACAGGGTGGCTGATGAAAGCCGCTACCAAAAAAAAATGTAATAACTTTTTTTCTATTTAATAATAATAATTTAATAATTAATTTAATTAATTAATTAATTAATTTAATTAATAATAATTTAATAATTAATTTAATAATTTAATTTAACATGAATAAAAGAAAAATGTATTCCATACACCGAAAAAAAAATGTAGCAATATTCATCATTGTAGCAATATTCATCAGCCACCCTGTATATATGTATCGCCCGATTTGCACTTAAATTGCCGTAGTAAGGAAAATTTTTAACCGATCTACACAAAATTGGACATAGATTGCTCTGTTACTGATTTTAACATAACTGAAAATTTTCATCCAAATCGGTTCAGATTTAGATATAGCTCCCATATATTGGTATCGCCCGATTTGCACTTAAATGTCCCTAGTAGCTAAAATTATCAACCGATCTGCACAAAATTGGACATGGATTGTTTCGTTACTGATTTTAACATATTTGCAAAATTTCATTCAAATCGGTTCAGATTTAGATATAGCTCCCATATATATGTATCGCCTGATTTGGACTAAAATGGCGATAGTACCTACACTTTTCAACCGATCTGCACAAAATTTGGCACGGATTGTTTTGTTACCGATCTTAACATATTTGCAAAATTTCATTAAAATCGATTCAGATTTAGATATAGCTCCCATATATAGGTATCGCCCGATTTGCACTTAAATGGCCATAGTAGCTAAAATTTTCAACTGATGTGCACAAAATTGGACATAGATTGTTTTGTTACTGATTTAAACGTATCTTCAAATATTCATCAAAATCGGTTCAGATTTAGATATAGCTCCCATATATATGTATCGCCCGATTTGCACTTAAATGGCTCTAGTAGCTACAATTTTCAACCGATGTGCACAAAATTTAACATGAATTGTTTCGTTACTGATATTAACATATGTGCAAAATTTCATTCAAATCGGTTCAGATTTAGATATAGCTCCTATATATATGTATCGCCCGACACGGATTGTTTTGTTACTGATTTCAACATATTTGACAGATTTCATCAAAATCGGTTCAGATTTGGATATAGCTCCAAATACTTACTGGTTCCTTACTGTTTTTTTTTTTATATTTTTAATAAGAAGGAAGATATTGCAGGAAGAAAAGATTCCAAAACCAAGTAGTTTTCCACAAATTTTGTTTTCGTCCAGTCAACTTTAAACTTTCAGTTTGAAAACAAGTTTACCCTCAAGTTTCAAAATCTTTGGGATTCACTTTTCTAAGTGAAATAGTTTCATATTTGCTTTCAGATCACGTTATTATCCAGCGATGGATACTAATTCCAGAATCACCTGTTTTTTAGTTAAAGAGATCTCTTTAGCTAGAAGGTCAAGTGAACTAAAGCAAACTTCATTGCTTCCCCTGTCACGTTTGACTTGAGACACTATCAAAACTAGACTTCATCTCAAGTGTTCCTAATATTTCTCCCTTAATGTCACTTTATATGAAAATATTTCCTCTCAGCCAACACAATTTTCAAGGAATTTTTGCCCCCCACGTCCATACAAGACACTATTATATATTTAATCTCAGTGAATTATTAAGGAAGTACCATCAATTCTTGGCAAACTGCAATGAACCCTAATCATTCAAAACAAAGTGTCATTACCACATAATGCAGGGAGTCCAATGCATCCGTCCAATGCATCCAACCATTCATTGATATCATATAACGGGCAATGGCCCAAAGTGGTACGTGATTGTTTTGTCTAAGCAGAAAAACTGTATGTGGTGACACAACATTAAACCCAACCACCAATCAACAGGTACAAACGATATCATACCCCCAGAAGTAGATGAAAAAATGCAACTATTCCTAGGAAATGTTTTGGTGTACGCATGCGCCTGCGCACAATGTTCATGCATAGATCCCTTCACAAATTGTATCCTAGAAATTCTGTATAAAAAAGGAAAAATCCAGATAAACATCAATCCGGAAAAACCTTAGAAATTTAATGAAAAAAATCTATGCCTAAGCCACTAATGAAGTTGTCATCACCAACACCACCAATGTCATAGGAGTTTCATTCATGAAAACCCATATTTTGAATATTTTGAATTAAGGATTTGCTGTAGCACATATACTCTGATTATTCAGTGTTGCCACACGAAGCAAATTAAATTTCGGAAACCATAGTAGGTTTGGTCTGGTTAGATTGAAAAAAGGGTGCAAATATAAATCCACCCCAGGCCACTATAGCGCAGAGGTTAACATGTCCGCCTGTGACGCTTAACGCCTTGGTTAGAATGCTGGCGAAACATCAGAAAAATTGTTAGTGGTGGTTATCCCCCCGTAACGCTGACGACATACATTGGGAGAAAATCGAAAAATTCTGAAAGGGTGCGGATATTAATCCACCCCAGGCCACTATAGCGCGGAGTTTAACATGTCCGCTGAGACGCTGGACGCCTGGGTTCGAATCCGAGCGAAACATCAGAACAATTGTCAGTGGTGATTATTCCCTCGTAACGCTGGCGACCCACAGAAACTTTGCACAAATTATTTTTTTTGCCCAGTGGTGGTTATTCTCCCGTAACGCTGACGACACACATTGGGAGAAAATCGAAAAATTCGGAAAGGGTGCGGATATTAATCCACCCCAGGCCACTATAGCGCACAGGTTAACATGTTCGCCTGAAACGCTGAACGCCTGGGTTCGAATCCGAGCGAAACATCAAAACAATTGTCAGTGGTGATTATTCCCTCGTAACGCTGGCGACCCACAGAAACTTTGCACAAATTCTTTTTTTTGTCCATAAGTAGGTTAAGTTTGAAGGTGGGCTACATCGGACTATATCTCGATATAGCCCCCGTATAGACCGATACGCCGATTTAGGGTCTTAAGCCCATAAAAGACACATTTTTATCCGATTTTATCGAAATTTGAAACAGTGAGTTATGTAAAGCCCTTCGACATCCTTCTTCAATTTGGCCCAGATCGGTCAAGATTTGGATATAGCTGCCATAGACTTAGGCCCATAAAAGCCACATTTAATATCCGATTTTGATAAAAACTGGGACAGTGAGTTGTATTAGGCCCTTCGACATCCCTCTTCAATGTGGTTCAGATCGGTCCAAATTTGGATATAGCTGCCATATAGAATGATTCGCCGATTTAGGGTCTTAGGCGAATAAAAGCCACATTTATCATCCGATTTTGCTGAAATTTGAGTTCTGTTAGGGCCTTCAACATTCTTCTTCAGTTTGGCCCAGATCGATCCAAATTTGGATATAGCTGTCATATAGACCGATCCTCCGATTTATGGTCTTAGACCCATAAAAGCCATACTTATTATCTGATTTTGCTGAAATTTGGCACATTGAGTTGTGTTAGGGCCTTCAACATCCTTCTTCACTTTGGCCCAGATCGGTCCACATTTGGATATAGCTGCCATATAGACCGATCCTCCGATTTAGGGTCTTAGACCCATAAAAGCCATATTTATTAACTGATTTTGCTGAAATTTGGTACGTGAGTTGTGTAGGGCCCTTTGACATATTTCTTAAATTTGGCCTAGATCGGTCCAGATTTGGATATAGCTGGCATATAGACCGATCTCTCGTTTTATGGTCTTAGGTCCATAAAAGGCGCATTTATTTATCCGATGTCGCCAAAATTTGAGAGAGTGGGTTGTGTTAGGCCCTTCGACATTCTCCTTCAATTTGGCTCAGATCGGTCCAGATTTCGATTAAGCTGCCATATGGACCGATCCCTCGATTTAAGGTTTTATGGCCATAAAAGGCGCATTTATTGTCTGATTTCGACGAAATTTGGGACAGTGAGTTAAGTTAAGCCCCTCGACATCCTTCTTCAATTTGGCCCAGATCGGTCTAGATTTGGATATAGCTGTCATAGAGACCAATATCTCGATTAAAGTCTTGGCCGAACTTAACGCCTTTTTACTTGTTTTAAGTCGATCTAGCAATGTCCGCCTGTCCGTCCGTCCGTCTGTCTGTCGAAAGCACGCCAACTTTCGAAGGAGTAAAGCTAGTCGCTTGAAAATTTACACAAATAGTTTTTATGAGTGTAGGTCGGTTGAGTTTGTAAATGGGCCAAATTGGTCCATGGCAGCCATATAAACCGATCATGGGTCTTGACTTCTTGAGCCCTAGAGTGCGTAATTCTCATCCGATTTGACTGAAATTTTGCTCGTGGTGTTTTGGTACCACTTCCAACAACTGTGCTAAGTATGGCGTAAATCGGTACATAACCTGATATTGCTGCATATAAACCGATCTTGGGTCTTGACTTCTTGAGCCCTAAGAGGCCGCAATCCTTGTCCGATTTGGCTGCAATTTTGCACGTGGTGTTTTGGTATCACTTCCAATAACTGTGCTGAGCACGGTTCAAATCAGTTCATATTCTGGTATAGCTGTCATATAAACCGATCTTAGATCCCGACTTCTTGAGCCCATAGAGCGCGCAATTCTCATCCGATTGGGCTGAAATTTAGCATGAGTTGTTTTGTTACGACTTCCAATAACTGTGCTAAGTATGGCGCAAATCTGTACATAACCTGATATAGCTGCCATATAAACCAATCTGGGATCTTGACATCTTGAGCCTCTGGAGGGCGCAATTCTCATCCGATTTGGCTGAAATTTTGTATAACGGCTTCTCTCATGACCCTCAACATACGTGTCTAATATGGTCTGAATCGATCAGTAGCTTGATACAGTTCCTATATAAGCCGATCTCCCGATTTTGATTCTTAGGCCCCTACAAGTCGAAATTCTTATCCGAATGCACTGGAATATTTCACAACGACTTCTATTGTACAATGTTCAGTACTCAATTTTTTTATGGTCCGAATGGGACTATAATTTGATATAGCTCGAATAGCATAACAGTTCTTATTCAGTATTACTTGTTAGCCTAAAAAGAGATACTGCGCATAGAACTTGGCAAATGCGATCCATGGTGGAGGGTATTTAAGATTCGGCCCAGCCGAACTTAGCATGCTCTGACTTGTTTTTTCCTGATTTCTTTCAAAACAAATTTCAACAAACATCATTTATTGTAATTTTTAAATAACTAAGATGATTGAAGGTGTCATCAATCTGGCAACCCTGTAATCGTCATATGGTACAGCATCCTTTTACTTCATCTCTAATTAGATCCGGACTTGAACATCAACAATTGAGTCTCTTCCAGGATGGAATAGAAGTTAAAGATAAACGTGCCACGAATGTTGATTGAGGAATATTTATGAGACACCACACCAAAGAAGCCCAAGAAGTGCCATGACACTTTTCTATGCCTGATTAGTGGCTTCGAATATTTTCTCTTTCTTTCCATTGAATGACTTGATATTGGAGCACGTTTCAGAGGTGAGTGTTGTTGTTGCTTCATTTAAAAACAATCAATGAATCGATAACAATCTTCTAGGAAAAACAAATATGTGATTGAGCGTGAGTGTGATACACTTTTCCACTCGCATTCAAACCCACACACAAACGTACTGTCTGTCCGTCCTTCCATTAAACCATTATAATTTTCTCATTTTCCCCATATTTATAGCAAACATTGGGGGCTTTACAAAATGTAAGCTGTTGAATGAGTTTCAATACTGGTCATTTATTTCCCCCCCATCAAAAACCCATCCAAATTGGGTTTCATTTTGGTTGTGGCCATTGTGACCATGTTCTACTTTAAATATGCCCAATTTCTTGGTATTTACATATTATTTATCTGCCAAGTGTTTAGCATTTTAGTACGTGTTCATGTATGTCGTACACGCATTAAACATAGATTTTCAATAAATGTTTCAACTATTTGCGTTGTTTGTTTGAGACAGACGGACGGACAGGCCGACAAACAGACAGACAGATAGTCGTTCATGTATTTATATAGCATTGGACATACGACGTATGCTCATGAGCAGCTATGAGTTGGGAAAACTTGGAAAAGGAAAATCAAAAGCACCAAACATGCCTTTAATTCCCCATTTGTCTGCAGCTTTGATTTCTTGCAAATTTGTTGTTAACTTGGTTAAGGACAGTAAGGACTCGTAGTATACGAATGCCATTGAAATTATTTAGGGAATATTTAAGATTTTGAAAGAAGCGTATGAGGAGCTGCATAGTACATTTTAGTTCATATTGTGAACCAGTTGTGGTTTGAAGCCCTTTACCACTAGTCCACCACACTTTCCGTTCTGTAAAACCTGGATTGTTTTCCTACATTTCTGCAGCTTTATTCCAGACCTCTCTGTTTGCCATCATACAAAGACCCATGATTATTCTATGGTCATAGCTGGTGTCCACTGCTGCATTATCCCTGAGCTGTTTTATATGATTTTAGTTTGTTTTAGTCGTTGTCAACATTTAAAGCATTTTGTAGTTCTTATTTCTTATTAAATCGCATATCAATTTCCAATTTCTGTTTTTTTTTACTCTTTGCAGCCGCTTTTGGTTCGGTTTTCATGCCCCCAGACCAACTGAAGCCAGTCTGATGATCTGATCGCAGGACAAGAGGATCAAGCGAACAGCAACAAAGGAGGAGGTTTAGCAACCAAAAACAAACAAAAAATCATACCCTGTGTTGTTGTGGTGTTTGATGATGTTTGTCGGCTTTGTATGGCGGCCCCGGCGGTGTCACTCTTCATGTTCTTGCAATACACTGACCGTTTATTTGTCCGTCTGTCTAGATGTCCTTAGCTTAAGTTTGCGTCCGAAAAGTGTCGTTGTTGTCGTTGATTGTGATTACATTCAATTTCAGCGCGAAGTCAGCGCCGATCGTTGTTCAATTTTGGTTTTTTTATAGCTTTTTTTGATGTTCTCTTTTTTTTATTGACAATTCATTGGAGACTGTGTTTACACCCCTCTTCTCTGATTTAGAATTTTGTTTTTTGGGGGGGATTTATAAAAAATGTTGTTGCAAGTCCATTTTGTATGCATTTACATTAACATTATTATGAGTTTATGGTGCTGTTATTGCTGTTGTTTTTGTCACTGCCAATAATGTTGGTGGTGTTGTTGCGTTATTGTCTGTGACAAGGAGTTAGCAACTACACATTAAAGTGGTTGCCAGATTGTTATTTTTTTTTGTAAATCAATCAACACACAGAGGATATCAACTGCAAATGGAGTGTTTTGCGTTGGAGTGGATAGATATGGATCTGAGGGGGAAAAGGGAGTAGTGTTTATTGACATTTGTTTTGTATCGATCAGCTGGACAATCGATTACAAACCAGTGTGAACTTCAAGAAAGTCTTGTAAAGGGTGATTTTTTTGAGGTTAGGATTTTCATGCATTAGTATTTGACAGATCACGTGGGATTTCAGACATGGTGTCAAAGAGAAAGATGCTCAGTATGCTTTGACATTTCATCATGAATAGACTTACTAACGAGCAACGCTTGCAAATCATTGAATTTTATTACCAAAATCAGTGTTCGGTTCGAAATGTGTTCAAATTTTGGCAAATTTTTGTTCAGCGATAAGGCTCATTTCTGGTTGAATGGCTACGTAAATAAGCAAAATTGCCGCATTTGGAGTGAAGAGCAACCAGAAGCCGTTCAAGAACTGCCCATGCATCCCGAAAAATGCACTGTTTGGTGTGGTTTGTACGCTGGTGGAATCATTGGACCGTATTTTTTCAAAGATGCTGTTGGACGCAACGTTACGGTGAATGAACACATTTCGAACCGAACACTGATTTTGGTAATAAAATTCAATGATTTGCAAGCGTTGCTCGTTAGTAAGTCTATTCATGATGAAATGTCGAAGCATACTGAGCATCTTTCTCTTTGACACCATGTCTGAAATCCCACGTGATCTGTCAAATACTAATGCATGAAAATCCTAACCTCAAAAAAATCACCCTTTATTTCTGACAAACAACCTCAAGTTAGGAATCAGACTTATTTCCGAAGAACTCACATAGTGGAAGCATGGACAGAAAAACGCCACACAACCCATATTTCGACTATGCTCATGGGAAACAATAGAGTTAGATATAGAGATGGCAGACAATCGATAATCGCATTCGATATTTTCGATATTTCTACTAATAAAGATGGATAATATCGTTAATTTCCCATCACCTATATTTCAAACGAAAATGAGAAGTAAAAATAAGGAGAGCGATTCAAATAGAAGCAATATAAATGCATAGACCGAATAAAACCAAATTTAATAAATTCAGGTGGACATCAAAACTGCGCCCTCTATAGGCGCAATGTATCTTACAGGATACACGCAGTGCCATATCGCTTATTTTTGTTCAAATTTGCAGAAAATTTTACTTTGCCGATAGTATCGAACGGTAAAATATCAACTGATATTCAGACAAAAAGTAAAATATCGACAGTGCCATCGATATTTTGCCAACTCTACTGTGTTAAGTGCGCCCTAAATCGGTCTATAACCCGGTTGAGCTGTCATATAAATCGATCTCCCGATTTGAGTTCTTGAGACCCTGGAAGCCACTATTTATATCCGGTTTGGCTGATATTTTGCACATAGTGTTCTACTGCAAATGCAAATTTTACCCATGAACATTCCACTAAGGACAGGGGAAACTTCTCACATATCAATGAGTGCAGTCCGATTCAAGTTTAAGCTCAATGATAAGGGGCCTCCTTTTTATAGCCGAGTCCGAACGGCATGGCGCAGTACGACAACTCTTTGGAGAGAAGTTTTACATGGCATAGTACCGTACAAATGTTGCCATTATTAAGAGGGGATAACCACCGCTGAAAATATTTTCTGATGGTCTCGCCAGGATTCGAACCTAGGCCTTCGGCGTCATAGGCGGTCATGTTAACCTCTGCGTTACGGTTGCCTCTATAGTGTTCTATTATGACTTCTAACAACTGTGCTCAGTACGGTCAAAATTGGTCTATAACCCGATATAGCTCCCATATAAACCGGTCCCTCGATTAACCTTATTCGGTTCCTAGAAGCTTTAAATTCGCTGGTTTGACAGAAGTTTGGTATGTAGTCTAAAATTATGCCATTCAACAAAATTTAGTTGGTAGTGGGTTCCCAAGGTTCGGCCCGGCCGAACTTAGAACTCCTTTACTTTTTATACCCTCCACCATAAGATGGGGGGTATACTAATTTCGTCATTCTGTTTGTAACTACTCGAAATATTCGTCTGAGACCCCATAAAGTATATATATTCTTGATCGTCGTGACATTTTATGTCGATCTAGCCATGTCCGTCCGTCTGTCCGTCCGTCCGTCCGTCTGTCTGTCGAAAGCACGCTAACTTCCGAAGGAGTAAAGCTAGCCGCTTGAAATTTTGCACAAATACTTCTTATTAGTGTAGGTCGGTAAGTATTGTAAATGGGCCATATCGGTCCATGTTTTGATATAGCTGTCATATAAACCGATCTTGGGTCTTGACTTCTTGAGCCTCTAGAGGGCGCAATTCTTATCCGATTTGAATGAATTTTGGCACTGCGTGTTTTGTTATGATATCCAACAACTGTGCCAAGTATGGTTCAAATCGGTTCATAACCTGATATAGCTGCCATATAAACCGATCTTGGGTCTTGACTTCTTGAGCCTCTAGAGTGTGCAATTCTTGTCCGATTGAAATGAAATTTTGCACGACGTGTTTTGTCATGATATCCAACAACTATGCCAAGAATGGTTCAAATCGGTCTATAGTCTGATATAGCTGTCATATAAACCGATCTTGGGTCTTGACTTCTTGAGCCTCTAGAGGGCGCAATTCTTATCCGATTTGAATGAATTTTGGCAAGACGTGTTTTGTTATGATATCCAACAACTGTGCCAAGTATGGTTCAAATCGGTTCATAACCTGATATAGCTGTCATATAAACAGATCTGGGATCTTGACTTCTTGAGCCTCTAGAGGTCGCAATTATTATCCGATTTGCATGAAATTTTGTGCGTCGGATCCTCTCATGACCATCAACTTACGTGTTTATTATGGTCTGAATCGGTCTATAGCCCGATACAGCTCCCATATAAATCGATCTCTCTATTTTACTTCTTGAGCCCCCAAAGGGCGCAATTCTTATTCGAATTAGCTGAAATTTTACAACATATAATTTAATTGTAATCCAAACCGGACCATATCTTGATATCGCTCTAATAGCAGAGGAAATCTTTTCTTATATCCTTTTTTCCCAAAGAAGAGATGCCCGGAAAAGAACTCGACAAATGCGATCCATGGTGGAGGGTATATAAGATTTGGCCCTGCCGAACTTAGCACGCTTTTACTTGTTTTTCACTGCAAAATGCAAAAAAATACATTTTTTCACATTTTTATACCCACCACCGAAGGATTCATTTAATCATTCCGTTTGCAACAGATTGAAATATTAATTTCCGACTCTATCAAGTATATATATTCCTGATCAGCGTAAAAATCTAAGACGATCTAGACATGTCCGTCCGTCTGTCTGTTGAAATCACGCCACAGTCTTTAAAAATGGAGATATTGAGCTGAAATTTTGCACAGATTCTTTTTTTGTCCATAATCAGGTTAAGTTCGAAGGCTATATCGGACTATATCTTGATATAGCCCCCATTTAGACCGATCCGCTGATTTAGGGCCTTAGGCACACAAAAGCCACATATATTATTCCTTAGACATCCGTCTTCAATTTGGCCCAGATCGTTCCAGATTTGGATTTAGCTGCCATATAGACCGATCTCTCGATTAAAGGTTTTGGGTCCAGAAAAGGCGCACTTATTGTCCGATGTTGCCGAAATTTGGGACAGTGAGTTGTGTTAGGCCCTTCGACATACTTCTGCAATATGGTCCAGATCAGTTCAGATTTGAATATAGCTGCTATATAGACCGATTTCTCGATTTAAGGTTTTGGGCCCATAAAAGGCGCATTATCTTTTCTGTAGTCAATAAAAACTTTACATTTCCGTGATATTCATTCTCATGGTCAAACAACCTGTATCTCCCCTTTGGGAGATTAATAAAAAATACATTTTTTAAAGGTTTTTAATAACTAACTTAAACTGCTTGCTTACATTCTGTTAATGTGGCATCTTTGTTTAGCCACTTCCAACATAGGCAGGAAGCTTAAAAATTACAACAAAAAAGGGTTTCACAAGAACATCAAGCTTGAATCCTGTGAGAGTATGGTTTGTGTGTGGCAAACACTCATTTGCACAATGGCACTGTGGTGCTTAAGCGCAGCAATTTGCTTCTTCAACACAAACAACGACCTATGAATGACAGAACTCAAGCTCAGAGGACCACAGTACCAACTGAACTTCCAGGATGATGACGATTCTGTTTTCTGTCGATGATGTGGGGACAACAATTATAATTGCGTGAAGTAACAACCAGCCATGCATTTGGCCAGCATAAAAGAATAAAAAAAAAACACCAACAAGAACAACAGACGGCGTGTGAGGCAGCCCCGACCTGCTTATGCCGCTGCCGTTGTTAAAATGTTACAGATTTTGTTCAGATTTCGCTGATAACTTTGAAGTTTTCAATGTGCTGAATCTTAGTGCCAGATTTGTCGCTTTTTTGTTTTGGTTTGCCTGGCATGGTCGCCGCCGCTGCAGCCTCCCATAAAGCTGTAGCTAAACAAACGATAGCCCAATAAAAAACACCAACATGGGGGAAAAAATAATAATAGCAACAACAACAACCACACTATGAGGAGAAGCATTGTTGTCTTCGTCGTCGTCGTCGTCGTCGTCATCATCATCATTGTTGTTGTAGAGTTGCAGTTTGGATTTCGCATTAAATTTTGACGACAAATAAAGCAACCTAAAAGGCATTTTGTTGGAATTATTGTTAACAAGAAATATAACACAACGCACCACACCATAGCGCAGCACAACACAACACACACTCACACACACACACACCAACAACCACACAAAAATGCATTCATTGTTGACACAGTGGAAGATTATGCAATAAAGTTAAAAATTTAAATATTTACATACTTCTGTAAAGCATAGGATGTTGATATAAAGATTTCTATTTCAAATTTTGTGTAGGTTTTATTTGTAATAGTTAATTTTATCAAAGATTTCATTTTCGACCAAGAAAAATCATCAGCGGGAGATGTCAAATGGATTGTGGTGCTTTACAACCATCCAAACTAGAGTAGGTTGTAAAGCACACATCTGAATTTGAACAGGGATCTTTAAGATCGCACTTATGAATCAAGTCGTCTTAAAGAGCCCTGTTTAAATTTAAATCAGTGCTTTACAACCTACTTTAGTTGAGATGATTATCAAGCACCATGATCCATTTGACATCTCCCACTGATGATTTTTCTCGGTCGAAAATGAAATCGCGATACGGGAAACCAGTCAAATGCTTATAGCAACATCACACTTTTGCTGACTTTTAAATGTTTTTGGCTAAACTATTCTTTGAACGAAATAAGAAAGCGCAAACAGTCCAAAAATTGGGTTGCCCAAAAAGTAATTGCGGATTTTTCATATAATCGGCGTTGACAAATTTTTTCACAGCTTGTGACTCTGTAATTGCATTCTTTCTTCTGTCAGTTATCAGCTGTTACTTTTAGCTTGCTTTAGAAAAAAAGTGCAAAAAAGTATATTCATTCTAAGTTTTATTAAAGATGCTTTACTTTCTTTTAAAAAATCCGCAATTACTTTTTGGGCAACCCAATATTTTACAATGGTCTAAAGCAATGGAATTTCAATAAGCTTGTAAGGCTCATAAAAGAAAGCGCCAACAGACAAAATTTTATTTTGTCAACATAGTATTTTGATGGAAATCTAGCCGCACCGGGCCCGCTCCGCTGCGCCTTCTTTAACTCTCTAATGTGTTTTTAGGGTGGGTACACTATGCCCTAGATGTGGATATCGAATTCGTGCCACTGTAGCCCATGTCCGCTGAATGCCTGCGTTCGAATTCTGACGAAAACATTGAAAAAATTTAAGCCGGAGGTTATCCCCTTTTAATGCTGGCGAAATTTGCGAGGTACCAAGTCATGCATGGTAATG
Organism: Stomoxys calcitrans; assembly: GCF_963082655.1. NCBI lineage: Eukaryota > Metazoa > Arthropoda > Insecta > Diptera > Muscidae > Stomoxys > Stomoxys calcitrans. Next base: position 17,840,575 of record NC_081553.1, read on the forward strand.
TAAATTCTCCCCAAAGAGGTGTCGCATTGCGACACGCCTTTTAGACTTGGCTATAAAAAAGGTCCCCTATCATTGAGTTTAAACTTGAATCGGAAACCACTCATTGACGTGTGAGAAATTTGCCCCTACTCGGTTCATAGGCATGCCAGATTCGTAGTCAAGTCCCAAAGACCTTTCATTCGATACCCGTTTTGTGACTTTGGACATTTATGTCCATTTAGAAGGTTTTTGGATTGGGGAGGCCCCCTGGACGCCTTGGACTAAATTTTTATAAAAAGTGTGTACTCAGCTTCCAAATATCTATTGTTTGATTTATCCCAAACGGTAAATATGTCCTGTTGAGGGGTTTGGGGGGTGGGGAGGGGCCTCAGACACCAAGTTATTAAATTGTTAAATTGTTATATCAGCATTGGGCGCTACCTTTAAATAGCTTAAATAGCATTTGATATCCATATTGTCAAAATCGGTAAATTTTCCCTGGTCCCCTGGGTGGTGGAGAGGGCCCTCAGACACCAAAAAATACATTTTTGTGTCAGATTTGTATTCGCGTTTCTTTCATTTTCATTTCCTTTCATTTGATACCCAAATTGCTCAAAGCTGTTAAAGTGTCCTATTGGGTGGTGATTTTGGGGATGGAGGGCCCCCTGACACTTGGGTAACATTTTAATGTCAAGTTCCTACTCTACTCTCAAATACCTTTCATTTGATACCCATATTGCCAAATGCGGTGAAGTGTCCTCTTGGGGCTTTTTGAGGGTGGGGGACCCCCCCGAAACTTAAGAGTGAAATTTGTATACCAAATTCGTAGTCTACTCTTAAATACCTTTCATTTGATAACCATATTGTCCCAATCGGTGCACATGTCCGTTCAGGTGGGGTTTGGGCTGAGGCGTCCCCCCCATTACTTGTCTCCAAAATTTTTGACCAATATTATGTTTATGTTTTTTTATGTTTTTATGTTTTTAAATCGGTGCACGCATCTCCGAGATCTGGCGTTATTGAAAATGGGGGTGTGGGGGAGGGTCCCCTTCGGATATTACAAAAGTAGTACCTTTTTTTCATCGGGGGCTCAAACTCTACCATCTTTGAAAATTTCATGAAAATCGGTTCAGCCGTCTTTGAGTCTATACGGAACAGACAAGCAAACACTACCCTCCACCATAGAATGGGGGTATACTAATTTCGTCATTCTGTTTGTAACTCCTCGAAATATTCGTCTAAGACTCCATAATGTATATATATTCTTGATCGTTATGACTTTTGAAGTCGATCTGGCATGTCCGTCCGTCCGTCTGTCGAAAGCACGCTAATTTCGAAGGAGTAAAGCTAGCCGCTTTAAATGTTTCACAAAAACTTCTTATTAGTGTAGGTTGGTTGGGATTGTAAAGGGGCCATATCGGTCCACGTTTTGATATAGTTGCCATATAAGCCGATCTGGGATCTTGACTTCTTGAGCCGCTAGAGGGCACAATTCTTATCCGATTTGGCTGAAATTTGACATGACATTTTTCGTTATGACTTCCAACAACTGTGCCAAGTATGGTTTAAATCGCTTCATAACCTGTTATAGCTGTCATATAAACCGATCTGGGGTCTTGACTTCTTGAGCCACTAGAGGACTCAATTATTTTCCGATTCGGCTGAAATTTTGCATAAGGTGTTTCGTTATGACATTCAACAACTGTGCTAAGAATAGTTCAAATCGGTTCATAACCTGATATAGCTGCCATATAAACCGATATGGGATCTTGACTTCTTGAGCCTCTAAAAAGCACAAGAATTATCCGATTTGGCTGAAATTCCCCTGAAGCTCCCCTATAAACCGATCTCCCTATTTAACTTCTTCAGCCCCTTAATTGCGCAATTTTTACTAGATTTGGCTGAAATTTTACACAATGACTTCTAATACTATGGTCTCCAATATTCAATATTCTTTTATCATTTGTTTCCCTAAAAAGAGATACCGTGGAAAGAGCTCGACAAATTGGTATTACTTGGAAAATTTTGTCAAAATTTTATTTCCATATAAAAATTTGGTGAAAATTGTTTTTCTATAAAATTAAAAAAAAAAATCGTATGGCTTCCATAGAAAGATTTGTCAAATTTCCTATAGAAAATTGTATATCCAACAAACCAATTGCCGAATTTCATTGCCCCACTGTCTTTCACTGACGTTGGTCAAACGAAAGGATGGCATTGGCAGCCATGGTGGTGGCTTGGTCAATGCATTTATTAAAAACCATGATTTTGTGTTCGCGGTTTAAACGAAAGAAAAACCAACAACAACCACATAGGCAGAGCTCAGAGAAACAATGAAATTACAAAGTGAAAATATTTACGAGCCCATCAAGTGCTAAGTATCGCATTACAACAACTCTGATGCTGTTCGATGAGTTGTCATGTCATGTTTTGTTTGTTGGAAAGTTTTGTTTTAGCTTTTTTTTTCGATTTGGCTACAAGCGTTGGGCTATATAGAGACCCAGGCCACAATAATGGCTATAACATGGGGCTGGGCTCTCGCTGGCTAAAGAGACAGCGAAAACTGCCAAACAAACCAAGTAGTAGAGCATCTGATTATGGCCGCTTTGAGTTTGTGGAGCGAGAAGAGGGGAGAGGGAGCAAAATGCCATTTGTTGGCCTTTTGTTTGCCTGGTGGTGGTTGGCAGCTTAAGTTGACTCTTTAAAATGGTATAAATATTATGGCACTTTTTCCTCCTCACTTCTTGCTTTCATAGGAAAAGCAAACAGATGGGGGGGGGGGGGGTTAGTAGTGGCAAGAGGGGAGCCCAGGCTAGGACACTATTAAATAGAAATGGAGAAATATTTAGATCAGTTAACACGTGGAAAACATGACATTTTACATGACACAAACACAAATAAAACATTTATTCCTTACAAGAGAGGATGCTGCAGCGTTTCTAGCCTCCCTTCTCTTACCACCCAAGGCACTTTTGTCCATTGTGCTTTTCGTGCCCTGTCATACGAGAATGATGTTGAACTAGGGAGGTGGTATTTCTCAAATATGGCCACATTACCTAGATTTTGAGAAGAAGAACAAAAAGTTTCAACATCTCTCAAAGCAAGAGCCATGCCTTGGGCTTTTTTGATTCCTTGGGTGGCTGATCATTTCTTTGACACATACCAAGCCATCCATTCAAGGTCTAACTTAGATTGGTTTACCTAAAGGATAATTGGCATTGTACACCAATGTACACAGATTTGATGGCTAGGGAATGAAAATAAGTAATTTATACGTGTCCATATGTCAAGAAGGCCATTTGCTGATGGCAGCTACAATGAACCGGACGCTTCATTTTGTGGATTTTTTTTGTCGAGTTTTGTTCTATAATGGGGTATAGTAATAAATTAATATTAAAACATGTTGTTTAGTGCTAGGTAGATAATCCAATTAGTATAAAATAAGGAACTATAAGGAAGATAAAGTGGGCTTTCGAAGCTAAAGAAGTCAAAAATCGAAAAATATATTTAAAAGGAGTCTATATTAGAAAGTATAAATCGAAAGTGACACCGATGAGGGAAGGGTGTATATATACCGTCTTTAGGATCAGTAAAAAATATATTCCGTTTTTATACCCTCCACCATAAGATGGGGGGTATACTAATTTCGTCATTCTGTTTGTAACTACTCGAAATATTCGTCTGAGACCCCATAAAGTATATATATTCCTGATCGTCGCGACATTTTATGTCGATCTAGCCATGTCCGTCCGTCTGTCCGTCCGTCCGTATGTCCATCCGTCAGTCCGTCCGTCTGTCTGTCGAAAGCACGCTAACTTCCGAAGGAGTAAAGCTAGCCGCTTGAAATTTTGCACAAATACTTCTTATTAGTGTAGGTCGGTTAGTATTGTAAATGGGCCATATCGGTCCATGTTTTGATATAGCTGCCATATAAACCGATCTTGGGTCTTGACTTCTTGAGCCTCTAAAGTGCGCAATTCTTATCCGATTGGAATGAAATTGAGCACGACGTGTTTTGCTATGATGTGCAACAACTGTGCCAAGTATAGTTCAAATCGGTCCATAACCTGATATAGCTGCCATATAAACCGATCTTGGGTCTTGACTTCTTGAGCCTCTAGAATGCGCAATTCTTATCCGATCAGAATGAAATTTTGCACGACGTGTTTTGTTATGATATCCCACAACTGTGCGAAGTATGGTTCAAATCGGTCCATAACCTGATATAGCTGCCATATAAACCGATCTTGGGTCTTGACTTCTTGAGCCTCTAAAGTGCGCAATTCTTATCCGATTGGAATGAAATTGAGCACGACGTGTTTTGCTATGATGTGCAACAACTGTGCGAAGTATGGTTCAAATCGGTCCATAACCTGATATAGCTGCCATATAAACCGATCTTGGGTCTTGACTTCTTGAGCCTTTAGCGTGCGCAATTCTTATCCGATCAGAATGAAATTTTGCACGACGTGTTTTGTTGTTATGTCCAACAACTGTGCCAAGTATGGTTGAAATCGGTTTATAACTTGATATAGCTGCTATATAATCCGATCTTGGGACTTGACTTCTTGAGCCTCTAGAGGGCGCAATTCTTATCCGATTAGAATGGAATTTCGCACGACGTGTTTTGTTATGATATCCAACAACTGTGCCAAGTATGGTTGAAATCGGTCCATAACCTGATATAGCTGTCATATAAACAGATCTGGGGATTTGACTTCTTGAGCTTCTAGAGGGCGCAATTCCTATCCGATTTGGCTAAAATTTTGCATGACGTATTTTATTTTTACTTTCAACAACTGTGTCAAATAAGGTTCAAATCGGTTCATAACCTGATATAGCTGCCATATAAACCGATCTGGGATCTTGACTTCTTGAGGCTCTAGAGGTCGCAATTATTATCCGATATGCCTGAAATTTTGTACGATGGATCCTCTCATGACCATCAACAAACGTGTTTATTATGGTCTGAATCGGTCTATAGCCCGATACAGATCCCAAATAATTCGTTCTCTCTATTTTACTTCGTGAGCCCCGATGGGCGCAATTCTTATACGAATTGGCTGAAATTTTACACAGGTCTCCAACAAACTTCTCAACTATCAATGAGTGCAGTCCGAACGGCGTGCCGCGGTGCGACACCTCTTTGGAGAGAAGTTTTACAAGGCATATTACCTCACAAATTTGCCAGCATTAAGGGGTAAAGCCACCGCTGAAAATTTTTTCTGATGGTCTTGCCAGGATCCAAGGGCAAATACAATACCTTCACCAACATAACACCTCATATTGGAAACCCCCATATGAATTCATTTTTATAACTCGTGTAAAATAAAGTTGCAATTCGCTGAAAAACAATCAGAAAATATATGTTTTGTAATCAATGGCGCCAAGTGATATCTTCCATCTGCAACAGGATCCCAAAGGAGCTCCCCATATCTTGCATATGCATATGATATGACAACCTGTGGACATATTCTTTAGAAAAACCCTTGCAAAACATACATAAATGCGTATCACATTCTCACTGCAATGTCATTGACTCTGGGTTACCAATTCAGAATGCTATCGAACGGTGCATACAATTTTCAAAACTATTCTCACACTTTCGAATCAGTGCCAATGTCAGTCTCCGATAATCAGAAAGGGAAAGACATTAAAATATTCATAAGAAAAAATTAAAAATAAAAAAAAAACAAGAATAAATAAGAGGATCATTATCAAGCGAACAGCTATGTGTATAATTAATATCATTTATGCGCGATGTCCAAGGCATTGTTGTTGGTTCTGGTTGAGTTTTGAGGGTTTTCTTTTCATTGGGCCTTCTTGAATCAATTTAAACCCACTAAATACTAAATGTTGGTCTTTATTATTGTGGATGGGGTATATCAGTTCCCTCACTCCACACTGCACCACTCCACTCCCACTTCTACTTTCTGTTGTCGCTTAAGCTGTGCTGTGTGCTGTACTTTATTTATTGTGTCAAATTATTAAAATTATTGAAGTCAACAAAACCGAAAAATAAGATGTGATCGAGAGATAACAAGCTTAAGTCGTACCGTGTGGGAAGCGCTCCCCCTGCATATAGGCATTCAGCTATGCACTGTGGCTCCAGCAAGTTAAGGAACGGTAGCAAACAAATTTCGTTCTTCTTTCTTGCGTTAGTCGAGCTTAAATGACTACGAGACTTTGTGTTTCGTTCTACGGAAAATAATAAAAAAAACTAAAAATTGAGTTAAACCTTAAAATTTTTATTTTCAAGTTCTTTTTTTTTGCCTATTAGGGCGAAGATTATTAAATTTCATAATTTTTTGTTTGTTTCTCTATCGAGCCGAGTTCAATGATCGGAGATATTCTTTGCAAATGGAACGGGAAAGCTAGACATCGCAACAAACACCAACCAATATAGGACACGTTTCGTCTTTGGTTAGAATACTTTTCAATACCATATTAGGTGTGATGGCTTCAAGGGCCATCTGTTGGTATGTTATATTTGGATCGTATTTATTTCGAAAACGCCTTTATGAACAAATACCACATTAACCACGCTCGAGAACTTTGCCCATTTGATGCACTTTTCCCATTGCACATGTTTTCGTGTAATGACAAATTTTTCTTTCTGCGACAAATACACAACTTTCATGGTGCACACGCTTCGGTGCATCTGTTGGAAGTTGTATTCAAGAAAGAAAATTTTTAAAACCTTTCAAAAATGAAATTTTTTTGAAAGTTTCTAAAGAAAATGCCTTCAAAACTTTTCGTCTGTTTGCGATCTTTTATTTTGATCTTTACAATTCTTTCGTAATTTTTCGAACATTTTACAAAATATTCTATCCAAAGATTAGCAAAACAAAGATTTTATAAACATTTAACAATAGGGTGCTGTTGTCAAAAACTACTTGATTGGCATGGTGGATAGCGATTTCTGATACTTCATGTATCTACATCAACACCTTTTCAAATAGAGGTGCTCTACATACCCAACGACTATTGAGTACGTTGTAGAGCCCGTTTTTGTTCAGAAAGTGGGCTCAATAAGTCCCCTCGCTCTTGCAGTAAGAGAGCGAAACTAACAACAAAACACATCAACATAGCCAAACTCTTTTCGTTGAGCACTTGAACAGTCGTCGAGTGTCACTGCGAGTGCTTTTTGTGCATAGGCCACATTAACCTATAACACAGCAATGGGCTGCTTTAAGTAAAAAATTATGCTTCCAAAAATGTTTTGTCAATATTATCATTCGGCCGGGCCGAATCTTGGGAACCCAACACCACGAATTCTGGTAAAAATGTATACAAACTAAATTTTGGTGAATGCCATGATTTTGTTGTACATACCAATCTTCTATCAAAATTAAAGCTTTAATTAACCGAGCAAGAATAATAGAGAGTTCGGTTTATATGGAAGCTTTATCAGATTATAGTTTGATTTGGTCCGTACTTGGCACAGTTGTTCGAAGAGAACAGAACAGAACACCGCATGCAAAATTTCAGCCAAATTGGACAAAACTAGCGCCTTATAAGAACTCAAGAAGTCAAATCGCCAGATCGGTTTATATGGGAGCTATTCCCTGTTAAAGAACGGTTTTAACTTTACTTAGTACAGTTGTTGAAAGTCATAACAGAACACTAAATGCAAAATTTCAGCCAAATCGGACAAAAATTGCGGCTTGTAAGGGCTTAAGAAGTCAAGTCGGGAGATCGGTTTATATGGGAGCTATATCAGTTTATAGAACAATTTGGACCTTACTCGGGACAATTGCTGGAAGCCATTACAGAACAACGCATGCAAAATTTCAGCTATGGCAGACAAAAATTGTGGCTTCCAGGGGCTCAAGAAGTCAAATCGGGATATCGGTTTGTATGGGAGCTATATCAGGTCATAAACCTATTTGGACCGTGCTTGGCACAGTCATTGGAAGTCATAAGTCAACACAATGTGCGAAATTTCAGCCAAATCGGAAAAAGTTGTGGCTTCCATGGGCTCAGCAAGTCAAATCGGGATATCGGTTTATATGTGAGCTATATCAGCTACGTGTTTTCGTGTGATATCCAACAACTGTGCCAAGTATGGTTCAAATCGGTCCATAACCTAATATAGGTGCCATATAAACCTATCTTGAATCTTGACTTCTTGAGCCTCTAGAGGGCGCAATTCTTATCCGATTGGAATGAAAGTTTGCACGATGTGTTTTGTTATGATATCCAAAAACTGTGCCATGTAGGGTTCAAATCGGTTCATAACTTGATGTAGCTGCAATATGAACCGTTTTGGGATCTTGACTTCTTGAGCCCCTAGAGGGTGCAATTCTCACCCGATTGAAATGAAATTTTGCACGACGTGTTTTGTTATGATATCCAACAACTGTGCCAAGTATGGTTCAAATCGGTATATAACCTGATATAGCTGCCATATAAACCGATCTGGGGTCTTGACTTCATGAGCCACTAGCGGACGCAATTATTATTCGATTTGGCTGAAATTTTGCATGAGGTGCTTTGTTATGACTTTCAACAACTGTGCTAAGAATAGTTCAAATCGGTCCATAACCTGATATAGCTGCCATATAAACTGATATGGGATCTTGACTTCTTGAGCCTCTAAAGGGCGCAAGTATTATCCGATTTGGCTGAAATTTTGTACAACGGCTTCTCCCATAACCTTTAACATACGTGTCGAATATGGCATGAATCAGTTTATAGCCAAGTATGGTTCAAATCGGTATATAACCTGATATAGCTGCCATATAAACCGATCTGGGGTCTTGACTTCATGAGCCACTAGCGGGCGCAATTATTATTCGATTTGGCTGAAATTTTGCATGAGGTGCTTTGTTATGACTTTCAACAACTGTGCTAAGAATATTTCAAATCGGTCCATAACCTGATATAGCTGCCATATAAACCGATATGGGATCTTGACTTCTTGAGCCTCTAAAGGGCGCAAGTATTATCCGATTTGGCTGAAATTTTGTACAACGGCTTCTCCCATGACCTTTAACATACGTGTCGAATATGGCATGCATCAGTTTATAGCCTAATACAACTCCCCTATAAATCGATCTCCCTATTTTACTTCTTCAGCCCCTAAAGTGCGCAATTCTTACTAGATTTGGCTGAAATTTTACACAATGACTTCTACTATGGTCTCCAATATTCAATTAATTATGGTCCGAAGTAAACCATAACTTGATATTGTTCCAATAACATGGCAATTCTTTCTTTTATCCTTTGTTTGCCTAAAAAGAGGTGCCGGGAAAAGAACTCGACAAATGCGATCCATGGTGAAGGGTATATAAGATTCGGCCCGGCCGAACATAGCACGTGTTCCCTGGTTTCTATATTACTTTAAGAGTGCAAACAAAATATCGTTTGAATCGCTCAACCCATCTCCGAGATCTGACGTTTTGAAAATTGTGTCAAGGGTCAGAGGGTCAAAAAAATTAAGTACCCTATTTTTACCACGAGGCAGATACTTCTTATTGATGTAGGTCGTTGGGGATTGCAAGTGGACCAAATGTGATTATAGCTCTCATATAAAATGGTCCTTCGACTTGACTTTGAGTCATTAGAAGCTAAAACCATTATCCGATTGGCCTTAACTTTTTTCTGTTATGGCGCCAAACGATCATGCAATGTATGGTCCCAATCAGTGTAGAAAATGATGTGGCTCCCATATAAACCAATCTCCCGAGTTTACATCTTGAGCGCCCAGAAGCCCCAATTGTTATCCGATTGGGCTGAAATTTTGCACGTTGCATTCTGTTATGTATCGTAACAGAAATGCAAAGTATGACCCAATTCGGCAAAAAAAATCTGATATAAATCGATTTCCCGATTTAAAATATTGACCCCTAAAAGCAGCAGATTACTTTTTATTTTTTCCAAGAAGCATTTTGTCAAAGGTTAATTTATAATTTTTTTTTATTAAATGTTCACCCATTTTTCTTTTATAAAATATTTGTCAACATTTCGTTGGTATGGAATATTTTATGGACAAATTTTCTATGGAAAATTTTATTCAAATCATTCCACGCCACGATATAATGCCTACTGTGGTCTCGAATCTATTGCCCACCAAGCTGGAGCCAATGTGCAACGCCAACAATTTAACACTACCAGCAACAAACAATAATAACAACTGCAACAACAACAACAACAACAGATCTCCAAAGAAACACTGACTCATTATAAACGAATCATAAATCAAGTGGATTAGCGACGTTATCACGCTAATAACATCAAATTTAAGCGTTTACCAATATGCAAAAGCCAAATAAAACCACGCCACTAACAGCAACACAACACCATCAGCAGAGACAACAAATTTTCAAGAAAACGTAATAAATAAAATTGAGAAGCGTTCACTTGGTCGTTGATTTGCTCAGGCCGTTCGATGGACGGAAGGACGGACAAAAAAAAAACACCAAAACTTGAATGGTGTCAGGCATCCAAGTCAAACAGTCAGGCCGTCGAATGGACGTATAGTAGAGGCGACAGACATAATGATACCAAGAAAACAGGTAAAAGTTTAGCGGACTCACTCTCAGAATTAAACAAAAAAAAAAAACCAAACGATAAGAGTTGAAAAACCCACCGCTAAAGCCTACAGATAGTCAAGCCTAGGTTTTCAGAGATAAAGCGAAATGGAGAGCAACCCCCAAAGAGAGCAAACTTTATGAAATGAATGTCGGGCTGAACAGGTTGGCGTTAGAGCCACCAGATTGACTCAGAAGTCTGTCTAACAGTTTGTTGAGATGTTTGAGACCCCCCCCCTCCACTCACTCCTTCCTACAACCAGCAGCATGAACGCGTAGCGTTTTCTTGCCGAGCAACAAAGTAAACAAATGATAGTTGACGCTTTCATAGACAAATATTTGACGTTAATTGTAATCGCTATTAATTTAACAACGAATTAGCATGATGTGTCTTCGTCGTCTCCGTTGTCGTCGTCGTCATCGTCATAGTGGACGCCGTCTTGGTGTCGCTAACTATGAAACTCATAACCTGCAATCAACGGCCTCAAGTGGTCAGTGTGGCACAAAATCTTTGCAGAATACCAGGTATCCAGTATCGGGCAACAGTTGCTGTGGTTTTACACTCTACATCGCAATCTTGTTATCCATGGGAATTTATTGGCTAAGAAAACGCCTTTTTTTCAAATATGAATAGAAAGCATTGACTGAGACTTTAGGGATAAAATTGGATTGCTTTAGAGAGTGGCAACATATTTAACTGTGGACCTTCCCCGCATGTAAGGATCCGAACCAGCTATGCAGAAGGGTCGAAAGGGTCTTGCATATGGCATATGACGGAGCTTAACCCTGAGAAGACAGCAATATGCCTGTTCACGAAGAAGACGTAGGTGGGCCAATTTGACGCGCCACGTTTCCTCAACAACACGATTTCGATATCTGACAAGGTCAAATACTTAGGAGCGATCTTGGATAGGAAACTAAATTGGAAGTGTCGCATTCAGCAGCGTACTGAAAAGGCCCACAGATGTTGGGCACTATGTAGAAGGGCCGTAGGTTGGCTCTACGGAAGCGTGATTAGATCAATACTTACTTACGGCTCAATAGTTTGGTGGACCACCGGAGGCCACCGTAAAACAGAGGTTAGCATGTCCGCCTATGACGCTGAACGCCTGGGTTCGAATCCTAGCGAGACCATCAGAAAAAATGTTCAGCGGTGGTTTTCTCCTCCTAATGCTGGCAACATTTGTGAGGTACTATGCCATGTAAAACTTCTCTCCAAAGTGGTGTCGCACTACGGCACGCCGTTCGGGGTCGGCTATAAAAAGGAGTCCCCTTATCATTGAGCTTAAGCTTGAATCGGACTGTACTCATTGATATGTGCGAAGTTTGCCCCTGTTCCTTAGTGGAAGGTTCATGGGCAAAATTTGCAAATTTCATCTTGGATAGGAAACTTAATTGGCAGTATCTCATTCAGGAGAGTACTGGGAACTATGTGGTCGGGTCGTAGGCTGGCTCTACAGAAGCGTGATTAGACCAATACTTACTTACGCCTTAATAGTTTGGTGGAGAAAAAGTGCAACGTTAGGACCATACAAGTTCAGAGAACATGTTGTCTTCGCATAGGCGGAGCAATGGGAACCACGCTCACTAGGGCAATGGCAACCATTATAGATATCCGACTCATAGACATACAGATTAAGTGTGAGGCAGCCACTGCGGCTATGGCACATAAGGCGATGGGAGAATAGATTTAGGATGGCAGCAGCTCATACCATCGTGGTATAATCGAGACGACACGAATATCGTGTTTAACGCAGATGCCTGCCATCACGTCCCAAAACCCAAATCTAGGGCACTGGAAACCATTATAGATATCCGACCCATAGAAATACAGATTATGTGTGAGACAGCCACTGCGGCTATGACACATAAGGCGATGGGAGAATGGATTGAGGATGGGAACAGCTCATACCATCGCGGTATAATCGAGACGACACGAATGTCGTGTTTAACGCAGATGCCTGCCATCACGGACCAAACCTGCCAGGCCCAAGGGTGAATACAATGCGTCTACCAACTCCCCCACATGTGGTAACCCACAAATGAGTACCAATTTGATCCCACGTATTTGGACGTGTTCACACTTCTTGGTTAGGAGCGGAGCACTACCTAAAACTCCTTCCGATCTATGGGGTCACGGCACCCGGTTGAAAACGCAACTGCACGCCGAGCTTATGCTCTACCCGCGATTTGAGCACAAATCACAGCCACCACGTTGTTCCCTATTGGGGCCTCACCATTGTCAGGCTGGAACCGAAGTCCCAGGGGCTCCTAACACCCGTGGTACCAAATTAAAGTCTCCGGTCAGGCGCAATAAGGGTATCAAGTGAAAAGTATGGGAGATCAGAACACAAATATGATATTAAAATTTAGGTCCAAGCACCCAGCGGACCCCCCAAACCCATAACTCCTCTAAACAGAGATATTCGAAGTTCATGTCAATATAGGACTCAAATGAAAAGTATTAGGCAGTAGATTACAAATACGGCATAAAACATTAGGTCCAGGTATTGGGAGGTCGCCCACCCTCAAATACCCTCAAAAGGGCATATTAGCCGACCATGACTATATGGGACTCAAATGAAAGGTAATGGGAAGTAGATTACGAATATGACATTAAAATTCGCGTTTAAGTCTAACTGACGCTTTTGTTCCTAAAGATACGTCAAATGGGTTATTTGACCCATTGATGACAATATAGGACTCAAAGGTATTTGAGAGTAGAAAACGAATTTGATATCCAATTTTGGAGCCAAGTGTTTTGGGGTACGCCATAAAGCACTCCCTAAACTGAAAGTCATTTCCGTTGGGAACAAAGAACGAATTTGATATCTATTTTCAGTGCAAAGTGCATTTGAAATGACCATGCACGGCATTGTACCTCGCAAATGTCGTCAACATCAAGAGGGGATAAACTTTGTCCGATGTTCTTGGCAAGATTCGAACGCATTCAGCGTCATAGGCTACAATGGCACGAATTCGATATCCGCATTCAGGGGGAAGTGTCCCCACCCTAAAAAGATATTAGAGAGTTAAAGAAGGCGCAGCGGAGCGGGCCCGGTTCGGCTAGTAAAGTATAAATGTTCCTGATCATCTCGAGATTCTGAGTCGATCTAGTCCGTCTGTCGAAATCACGATAGTGATCAAACGCATAAAGCTATCCCCTTGAAATGTTACACATATTCTTAGTATTGATGTAGGTTATTAAGGATTTTAAATGGGCCATATCGTTTCAGATTTAAATATAGTTCCCATATAAACCGATCTTCCGATTTGACTTCTTGAACCTCTGGAAGCCGCAATTTTTGTCCGATTTGGCTGAAATATTGCATGCGGTGTTCTGTTACGATTTCCAACAATTGTGCCTAGTCATTCGGCGTCATAGACATAACCTCTGCATCAGGGTGTCCTCCTTGCTCTTTGGCTGAGTAAATCCGCGGACCAGGTGAAGACATAAAGGTCTGTTTCACTCCTAGCAAAGAGACTTGTAGCTCTACTCTTGCCTGACTTGATTGCGTTCCTACTTCGAGTATATCATGGATATAGATTCCGTAAGATGCACATTACAAAACAGCATTTATCGAAGTACCCATACATTTCAGATCCGGTTTGATTCGGAAAAGATCCTATGACGCATTTGCCTCGTGGCCCTTGATCTATACGGTCAATCACACCACATTTTCAATGAAGTCATCGAGTCAGATTTTCCGAACACGACGATGGCGTGGATTGGGAACTTTATGTTTGGTCGACAGTCATACTTAGAGGTGAGAAAGTCGAAGCCCCGTAGTGTTAGGACTGGCGGAGAGATCGGTCTATATAGCAGCTATATTCAAATATTGACCGATCTGGGCAAAATTAAATAATGAAGTCGAAGGGCTTAACTGTCCCAAATTTCGGCGAAATCGGACATTAAATGCGCCTTTCATGGATCCAAAACCTTAAATCGAGAGATCAGTCTATATGGCAGCTATTTTCCAATATGGACCGAACTGAGCCAAATTGAAGAAAAATGTCGACGGGCCCAACACAACTCACTGTCTCAAATTCTGGCGACATCGGACATTAAATGCGCCTTTTATGGGCTCAAGACCTTAAATCGACGGATCGGTCTATATGACAGCTATATCCAAATCATTACCGATCTGGGCAAAATTAACGAATGAAGTCGAAGGGCCTAACACAACTCACTGCCCCAAATTTCGGCGAAATCGGACATTAAATGCGCCTTCTATGGCCCCAAAACCTTAAATCGGCGGATCGGTCTATATGACAGCTCTATCCAAATCTTTACCGATCTGGGCAAAATTAAGGAATAAAGTCGAAGGGCCTAACACAACTCACTGTCCCAAATTCTGGCAAAATCGGACATTAAATGCGCCTTTAATGGGCGCAAGACCTTAAATCGGCGGATCGGTCTATATGACAGCTATATCCAAATCGGTACCGATTTGAGCCAAATTGAAGAAATATATCGAGGGGCTTAACATAACCTACTGTTCCAAGTTTCGGCGACATCGGACAATAAATGCGCCTTTTATGGGCCCAAAACCTTAAATCGAGAGATGGGTCTATATGGCAGCTATATCCAAATCTGGACCGATCTGTGCCATATTGGAGAAAGATATCGAGGGGCCTAACACAACTCACTGTCCCAAGTTTTGGCAACATCGGACAATAAAAGCGCATTTTATGGGCGCAAGACCTCAAATCATCGGATCGGTCTATATGACAGCTATATCCAAATCTGAACCGATCTGGGCCCAATTGAAGAAGGATATTGAGGGGCCTTACACAACTCTCTGTCCGAAATTTCAGCAAAATCGGATAATTAATGTGGCTTTTATTCACATAAGACCCTAAATCGGCGGATCGGTCTATATGGCAGCTATATCCAAATTTGAACCGATCTGAACCACATTGAAGAGGGATGTCGAAGGGCCTAGTACAACTCACTGTTCCAGTTTTTATCAAAATCGAATATTAAATGTGGCTTTTATGGGCCTAAGACCCAAAATCATCGGATCGGTCTATATGGCAGCTATATCCAAATCTTGACCGATCTGGGCCAAATTGAAGAAAAATGTGGAAATGCTTAGCACAATTCGCTGTCTCAAATTTCAGCAAAATTGGATAATAAATGTGGCTTTTATGGGCCTAAGACCCCAAATCGGCGGATGGGTCTATATGGGGGCTATATCAAGATATGGTCAGATATAGCCCATCTTCGAACTGCCTATGGACAAAAAAATCGCTGGAAAATTTCAGCTCAATATCTCTATTTTTAAAGACTGTAGCGTGATTTCAACAGATCGTCTTAGATTTTTACTCTGATCAAGAATATAGGGTCGGAAATGGATATTTCGATGTGTTGCAAACGGAAGGACAAAATAAATATACCCCCATCGTACGGTGGTGGGTAAAAAAACCCATTGACAAACTATTTAGCGGTTGACCGACTGGTAATGAAATCGCAGCTACAGTTTAACCCGCGAATGTTTGCTATAACTTACAGACTTGTGGAAAAACCTACAGTGTTGTCAAAGGCGGCATTAAGGATCATCACGGGTTACCACCAGATGGTGATCACGAAGAACGAGGTCCTTAAGGTTGAGGATCATTCTGAACTCTTATATAAACAAATTTTCCTAAGCTGTTGTTAGGGTAATCGATGGCCACCGTGGCGCAGAGATTTTCATGTCCGTCTACGACACCGTACGCCTGGGTTTTAGTCCTGGCGGAGTTGAGGAGGAGAATATTAGGATTTTTAAAAATGCGGTACCTCGCCTTATACTGAGTGGGTTTGCAGGACATCCATCAATGTGAACTAATAATACCGATTAAATATGGTCCATGGACGCCCGCCACCCGTTGAAAATGGCAAGAAATACCTTGCTGGGAAGACCAGAACTATTCAGGACCGATTGAAATTCAAGCTAAACTTGAATCGTTCGATGTGAGACGATACTATTCCTGATATCTGCTTTGCACAGGACCCCATGACACCAATAATCTGTTGACATGTCTGGCAAAATGAACTAAGCTAACTGCAGAATGAATTTGGCCCATTCCCATTCCAATTTCAACCGGACGGAAGGACGGATATAGTTTGAATGACTCTGAGATTCATGACAATCAAGAATGTACATTTACAAATGGGAGAAGTTCCACATAGCAGGGTAAATCCCAATACCAGCAGAAAGAAATCCTGAAATTCATTGAAAATTCCAGAATCATTTATTGTTGTAAGGCAATATAAAAAATATAATCCAATCAACAGGACATTTTAAGAAAACACATCAATAAGCACCCAACTTTGTTACTGGGGACGTTTTCTTTTTTATTTTGTTTTTGTTATGGGATGCCATGAATTTAATCAATTTTGTTATTGTTCTAAATGTTGTCTTAATCGTTATCAGGGCAATCGATAACGATCTCTTATCAGGGCAATCGATAACGATCTCAAAACAACAGGCCAGACTACAAATATCTACAAGGCAGGCAAAACGGCAATGCGCACTCGCAAACGTTGAATAGGCAGGCTGGCAGGCAAGCAAGCAGTCAGGCACACAGTGGGCTTGGAATTAATCAGTTCGCTTAACAAGCAATAGCAATAATATCAACACACACACACGCACAGATTTGAGCATCAACTTGCCCAGAAAAGGGACTCCTTCAAGGCAATGCGTTGCGTTGTGTTGCTTTGCTATGTGATTCGATTCGATCCGAGGTGAGATTAAGACATGGATAACAACGTGTTTCTAATCATTTATGTGAATTCTTGTCTGGTCTCTCTTACACCCTGCCCGCCTGCCTGCCTGTCTTGCTTGGACTTGACTTGGCCATTGATTGTCGTCTTCATTGGTCGCGCACGCGTATGGTGATGCTGGAGGAGTCATCTTCTCACCTTACGTGCCAACAAAATAAATCGCTGCTGAGCGTTCAGTGTTAAGAGATGAACAACAACAGCAATGCACAGCATGTTGCATGCAACAAGCGAGCCTGCTAGAAACAGTTCACCAGTTCACAGCTCTGACTGGGGTAGCTTTTGTGACGGCTATGTTTGGCTGGCTGAATGTTGTTGGCTTCGCGCATTCCTCACCTGCTGCGTCGATGTCCAGTTTTACAGCACTCTTAAGGATCTCATTGGAAATCACTTAGATCCCAATAAATAACCTAATCACTCCCCTTTGTTAGAGCTGATGCTAGCTGTACGGCCACCATTTTCCACTGTTGCCCCCTTCTTAATGGGGGAACAGTAGTTTTGTAAGGAACTATGGGGCATTGAAAAGGGATTGTAAGGTCGGCAGGTATATGTCGGCAACATAATAACCATTTTATTTCTATAGGGCGAAATTTCTTATAGGAGTAATTTCATGTTTTGCTCTAAATTTATTCGATCTTAAAATAATTCATAAAATCGGGTATTGGCCGGTTGCAGACCATGGGGTAATCTGTTTCTATTACAAGTAAGAACCAAAAACCCCTTTTTCAAGTGGGCCAGAAAATGTGTTTTTGATTTTTAATAGCATTTGACTGGTTTCCTAGATCGCGATTTTGTTTACCACCACCCAAACTCATCAGTAGGAGTTGTCATAAAAGGTTGAAACTATGCTCTTAAGAGTATTTCCTTATGTAGAGCAGCAAGAGAGAAATATATATTTCTCGTATATTTCTACCAAATGGAGACATCCAAGTAATCTTATAAAGGGTGATTTTTTTGAGGTTAGGATTTTCATGCATTAGTATTTGACAGATCACGTGGGATTTCAGACATGGTGTCAAAGAGAAAGATGCTCAGTATGCTTTGACATTTCATCATGAATAGACTTACTAACGAGCAACGCTTGCAAATCATTGAATTTTATTACCAAAATCAGTGTTCGGTTCGAAATGTGTTCATTCACCGGAACGTTGCGTCCAACAGCATCTTTGAAAAAATACGGTCCAATGATTCCACCAGCGTACAAACCACACCAAACAGTGCATTTTTCGGGATGCATGGGCAGTTTTTGAACGGCTTCTGGTTGCTCTTCACTCCAAATGCGGCAATTTTGCTTATTTACGTAGCCATTCAACCAGAAATGAGCCTCATCGCTGAACAAAATTTGAACACATTTCGAACCGAACACTGATTTTGGTAATAAAATTCAATGATTTGCAAGCGTTGCTCGTTAGTAAGTCTATTCATGATGAAATGTCAAAGCATACTGAGCATCTTTCTCTTTGACACCATGTCTGAAATCCCACGTGATCTGTCAAATACTAATGCATGAAAATCCTAACCTCAAAAAAATCACCCTTTATATAATTAGTAAAAGCGTGCTAAGTTCGGCCGGGCCGAATCTTATATACCCTCACCATGGATCGCATTTGTCGAGCTCTTTTCCCGGCATCTCTTCTTAGGCAAAAACAAAAGGAAAAAAGAAAAGATTTGCTCTTTATATTAGAGCGATATCAAGATATGGTCCGGTTCGGACCACATTTAAATTATATGTTAGAGACCTGTGTAAAATGTCAGCCAATTCGAATAAGAATTGTGCACTTTGGGGGCTCAAGAAGTGAAATAGAGAGATCGATTTATATGGGAGATGTAAATCAGCAAAATTGGATAATAATTGCGACCTCAAGAAGTCAAGATTCTAGATCGGTTTATATGGCAGCTATATCAGGTTATTAACCGATTTTAACCATACTTAGCACAGTTATCGGAAGTCGTAGCGAAACACGTCGTGCAAAATTTCATTCCAATCGGATAAGAATTGCGCCCTCTAGAGGCTCAAGAAATCAATACCCAAGATCGGTTTATATAGCAGCTATATCAGGTTATCATCCGATTTGAACCATACTTAGAACAGTTGTTGGATATCATAACAAAACTCTTCAGGCAAAATTTCAGCCAAATCGGATAATAGTTGCGCCCTCCAGTGGCTCAAGAAATCAAGACCCCAGATCGGTTTATATGACAGCGATATCAGGTTATGAACCGATTTCAACCATACTCAGCATAGTTATTGGAAGTTATAATAAAACGCCTCATGCAAAATTTCAACCAAATCGGATTATAACTTTGCCCTCTAGTGGCTCAAGAAGTCAAGACCCAAGATCGGTTTATATGGCTGCTATATCAGGTTATCATCCGATCTGAACGATACTTAGTACAATTATTGGGTATCGTAAGAAAACACGTCGTGCAAAATTTCAGCCAAATCGGATAAAAATATCGCCCTGTAGTGGCTCAAGAAGTCAAGACCCCAGATCGGTTTATATGGTGGCTATACTAGGATATGGAACGATTTGAACCATACTAAGCACTACAGTTGAAAGTCATAACAAAAAACCTCATGCAAAATTTCAGCCAAATCGGATAAGAATTAAGCCCTCTAGTGGCTCAAGAAATCAAGACCCCAGATCGGTTTATATGGCAGCTATACCAGGATATCGAACGATTTGAACCATACTAAGCACATCAGTTGAAAGTTTATATGGTGGCTATACAAAACACCTCATGCAAAATTTCAGCCAAATCGGATAATAATTGTGCCCTCTAGTGGCTCAAGAAGTCAAGACCCCAGATCGGCTTATATGGCAGCTATATCAGGTTATACAAGGATTTGCATCATACTTAGCACAGTTGTTAAAAGTCATAACGGATAACGTCATGCTGAATTTCAGCAAAATCGGATAATAATTGTGCCCTCTAGTGCCTCAAGAAGTCAAGCCCCCCGATAGGTTTATATAACAGCTATATCAGGTTATGGACCGATTTTAGCCATACTCAGCACAGTTATTGGAAGTCATAACAAAACACCTCATGCTAATTTTCAGCTAAATCGGATGAGAATTGCGCGCTCTATTGGCTGAAGAAGTCAAGATCCCAGATTGGTTTATATGACAGCTATACCAGATTTTAAACCGATTTGAATCATACTTAACACCGTTGTTGAAAGTGATACCAAAACACTACGTGCGAAATTTCGGCCTCGGACGAGAATTGCGCCCTCTAGAGGCTCAAGAGGTCAAGACCCAAGTTCAGTTTATATGGCAGCTTTATCAAAACGTGGACCGATATATCCCATTTACAATCCAAACCTACCTACACTAATAAGAAGTATTCGTGCAAAATTTCAAGCGGTTAGCTTTACTCCTTCGAAAGTTAGCGTGCTTTCGGCAGACAGACGGACGGACATGGCTAGATCGATATAAAATGTCATGACGATCACGAACATATATATTTTATGGGGTCTTAGACGAAAATTTCGAGGAGTTACAAACAAATTGACGAAATAAGTATACCCCATCCTATGGTGGAGAGTATACAAGTTCTCAACAATTTTTTTTAGGAACTAAAAGTTTTACTAAATAAAATTAAAATTTGGCTTAATTTTATATGCAGGTAAAATTTAACAAAATAGTTTTAGTACACTTTCTTATGGGATTGGGTAGTTTTAGTACACTTTTCTTTGGGATTGGGTAGTTTTATTTAGTAAAATCTATTTTGGTATAGGCTAGTTTTAGTACACTTTATCATGGGATATGGTAGTTTTAGTACATTTTCCTTTTGAATAGGGCAGTTTTAATACACTTTCCCTTGGGATAGGATAGTTCTAGTACACTTTCCCATGGGATAGGGTAATTTTAGTACACTTTCACATGGGATAGGATAGTTTTAGTACACTTTCCCATGGGATAGGTTAATTTTAGTATAATTTCTTTTGCGATAGGGTAATTTGAGTACCATCTCTTTTGCAGTCGGATAGTTTTAGTACACTTTGCTTTGCTATAAGGTAGTTTCAGTACACTTTCCCTAAGCATAGCGTAGTTTTAGTACCCTCTCTTTTGCGATCGCATAGTTTTGGTACACTTTCCTTAGGGATTGGGAAGTTTAGGTACTCTTTACTTTGGTATAGCGTAGATTTAGTACACTTTTTTATGGGATAGGGTAGTTTTAGTACGTAGTGCAATTTTAGTACCCTTTCCCTTGGGATAGTGTAGTTTTTTTATCCCCTCTCTGGGATAGGGAAGGTTTGTACCCTCTTTCTAGAGATAGGATTGTTTTTTTTTACCCTATTCCATTTTTGGGATAGGGTAGTTTTAGTACCCTCTCTTTAGGGATAGGGTAGTTTAGGTACCCTCTAGGGGATAGGGCAGTTTAGGTACCCTCTAGGGGATAGGGCAGTTTAGGTACCCTTAAGGGGATAGGGAAACTTTAGCACCATTTATTTTGAGATAGGGTAGTTTTAGTACCCTCCATTTTGGGATAGGGTGGTTTTATTAAACTTAATTTGGGATTGTGTTGTTTCAGTACCATCTATTTTGAGGTAGGGTAGTCTTAGTACCCTCTCTTTAGAGATAGGGTTGTTTAAGTACACCTTTCTTTGGGATATGGTAGTTTTAGTACCCTCTCTCTGGGAGAGGGTAGGTTTGTACCCTATTTTTGGGAAAGGGTAAGTTTGAATCTTATTTTTATGGATAGGGATGTTTTAGTAACCTCCCTTTTGGGATGGGGTGGTTTTAGTGCCCTCCCGTTTGGGATAGGGTAGTTTAGGTGTCCTTTTTTCTAGTACGCTCTCTTGTGGGATAGGGTAGGTTTAGTGCCCTCACCTTAGGGATAGGGTAGTTTTAGTACCCGTTCTTTTGGGATAAGGTATGTTTGCATAGGGTTGCTTTAATACCGTCTCTTTTGGCAAAGGGTAATTTTAGTACCCTCTCTTTTGGGGCAGGGTAGTTTTAGTAATTTCATTGGGATAGGGTAGTTTTAGTACCATCTATTTTAAGATAGGGTAGTTTTAGTACCATCTGTTTTGATATAGATCACTTTAAGTAACTTCTCTTTTGGTATAGAGCAGCTTAAGTACCCTCCTTTTTAAGATAGAGTAATTTTAGTACACCTTTATTGGGATAAGATAATTTTATTACCCTCTCTTTTGGGAAAGGGTAGTTTTAACACCCTTTTTTTGGTATAGGGTAGTTCTACTACATTCTTCTTTGGCATAGAGTATATTTAGTACCCTCTCTTTTGGGTAGGGTGGTTTTAGTACCCTCTCTTTTGGTATAGGGTAGTTTTAGTACCCCCTCTTTTGGAATACAGTAGTTTAAGTAACTTTTCTTTTGGGATAAGGTAATTTTATTACCCTCTCTTTTGTTAAAGGGTAATATTATTACCCTCTATTTTGGAAAAGGGCAGTTTTAGTACCCTCTATTTTAAGAATGGGTAGTTTTAGTACTCTGTCTTTTGGATAAGGGCAGTTTTAGTACTCGGTCATTTAGGAATGAGTCGTTTTAGTGCACTCTCTTTTGTGAGAGGGTAGTTTTAGTACCTAAATTAAGAGGTTGTAAAAGAAAACTTTCGTTTGGGATGTGGTAGTTTTAGTACTTTATTCTTTTGGACAGGATTGTATTGGTACACGTTCCTTTGATATAGTGTAGTTGCAGTGCCCTATCTATATGGATATTGTCGTTTAAGTACATGCTCTTTTGGGATATGATAGTTTTAGTACTTAAAGTAAAAGGTTAAAAAAATAAAACTTTCCTTTGGGATATGGCAGTTTAAGTACACTTTTGTTGGGGATAGGTAAGTTCTAGTACTTTTCGTTTGAGAAAGGGTAGTTTTAGTACTCAATCTTTTGGAAAACGGTAGTTTTAGTCCACCTTCATTCGATATAGGAATGCATTAATGCGCTTTTCATTGGGATAGGGTAGTTTTAGTACTCTTTCGTTTTGGATAAGGTTGTTTATTACTCCATACTTTGGAATGGGATAGTTTTATCGAACGTTCCGTTGCTGCTGGGTAGGTTTTGTGTGCTTTCCTTTTGGAGAGGGTATGTTTTAGTACACTTTTCTTTGATATGGGAAAGTTTTAATGCACTTTTCTTTGGGATATGGCAGTTTTAGTACACGTTTCTTTGATATTTTGAGTACACATTCCTATGATATAGGGGTGTTTAAGTGCTCTTTCTTTATAAAAGGGTAGTTTTAGTACACTTTCTTTTCGGATAGGGTAGTGCTAGTAAACTCTCTTTGCGATAGTTTAGTTTTAGTACACTTTCTTTTGGGATAAGAGGGTAGTTTTTGTATACTTTTCTTTGATATGGGAAAGTTTTAGTGCACTTTTTTGGGGTTAGGGTAGTTTTAGTACACCTTCCTTTGATATAGGGTATTTTGAGCAAACATTCCTCCGATATAGGGAAAATTTAAAGTACTTTTCTTTATAAAAGGGTAGTTTTAGTACACTTTCCCTTTGGATATGGTAGTGGTAGTAAACTCTCTTTGCGATAGTTTGGTTTTACTACACATTCCTTTGGGATAAGAGGGTAGTTTTTGTACATTTTCCCTTGATATTGGGTAGTTTTAGTGCACATAGCTTGGGTTTAGTACATTGTTATTTGATATTGGGTAGTTTTAGTACACATTCCTTTCGCAATCGCTAGTTTATTACATTTTCCATTGATATTGGGTAGTTTTAGTACACATTGCTTTGGCATTGGTAAAGTTTAGTACACTTTTCTTTGATATTGGGTAGATAAGTATTTTTTTTTAAATTGGGTAGTTTTAGTACACATTGCTTTGGCATTGGTTAGATTTAGTACACTTTTCTTTGATTTTCGGTAGTTTTAGTACATTATTCTTTAGCATTAGGTATTATAGTAAATTTTCCTTTCACATTGGGTAGGTTTAGTACAAATTCCTTTGACTTTGGTTAGCTTTGGTCCACATTCCTTTGGCATTGGTTGGTTTTAGCACACTTTCCTTTGACATTGGGTGCACTTTACTTGGTAGATATTGGTGGCAAGTTAACTTCTTCCGCTAGGTTGCAGTCTAGACAATGAGTTTCTAACATATGCAATTTGCCGATATCCGTTATCCCAAAGATAAACGGCCCATTTTCCATTCGGCCTCTGTAATTGTGTGAGGTAAGTTTCTCCTTCATCATATGCTTGCGAAAATTTCGAAGTATTTTTACTTGAAACCACTGTGCCACACTGTGCTCCCCCCAAAAACTGCATCTTCAACATTTCTATAATACTATCAGTGCGTGTTCATAACCATGGCCACGGCCAAAGCCAGTAAAATGAAGAGAGTGATCAGTGTGATGGCTTTTTGGGATTTTTTTCACGCTAAATATGTCCATTTGGTGGAACATTAATTGCTCGTTACTTAAGTTCTAATATCCTCTGCAAATTAAGTTGTTGACTTTAACGTTTATACAAACTGTCGTGCTGTGTTGCCACATTTGAATTGCATTCTCGACACGCTGCAGCAGCAGCAGCAGCAGCAACAACCACATCATCAACAATTGCCAAACCAAGGAGCATGAAGCAGCACTGATCACATCTGCTAAAGTGGATACAAGATACAGGATACATACAATGATGTTAAAGCTGTTGTTGCTGCTAAAGGTGGTGGTGGTGGTGATGTGGTTGGAAACTCTTGTCCTTGTTACCTTCTGCAATGTGACCAAGCAGACGCAGCGGGAGGTTTTCCAACTGACCAAAAATCCCCCACCCTGTTATGGGTCCACTGATCACCTCATATGGAAAACCATTATCGTAGTAACTTGCCAGACACTTAAACGAGCCATGACTGAGGCTTAGCCCCAGCCCAAGGCTCAGGCAACGAGATGCGACTAGTTCCAGCGGCGGGGGCCCACAGCTTCTTTTTCGCCATCCATGGCGAATGTCCAAATGAAAGCCTGACTAAAATTAAATTTAATAATTTGTTTTCGTTTTTTATTTTGCATAATTGAGATGTTACTGCCACATAAAATGCGCTTAAGCTTAACGCGCAAATCGTGGTCACACCACCACTTCAAGGCATGCATGCCAGCCATTGCTGAAGATTAAGACGTTGCGATGGGCACGATATCGATGTTTTATGCCATCGTTGCTGAGGACATTAATTAATGCCTTAAATTCCGGTGTGATTTTGTACTATTATTGTAATTTAAACTTGTTAATGGCAATATATTTGTAATTAATATTCTTGCGATATGCAGCAATGTGAGTGTTGCCAAGAAAATTTAAAGGAGAAGCTTTAAACAAATGGTTGGGTAATCAGAAATGGTCGAAAGTCGAAATGGTCGAAGACCAGACGCTTTGTACTGTCATAAACAGTAAAAAAAAGACAAAAAGTTGGTGTGGGTTAGACTAATGGACTTTGCAATGCCCAATTGTACTCGACCTCAAGAGGTGCTATTGATGAATACCAATCCAAACTCGATCATCAGTTGTGATAGATCTGGGACAAGGAGAGAGAAGGTCCTCAATCTCCATCGGTATATGACCCAGTCGCGGTCTCTGAAATAATTGCAAAAAGCCTAACAGAAATGATTCTGAAATTTTATAGCAAACTTATATGCCAGAAGGGAGAGGATATACTCCCCAATTGTTGAAAATGGCGAAGGGGATCCAGAAGGGGCATTTTCATAAAAGCCACCATGCATCCTGGAGAATCGAGTAGGCAATCACCGCCGACAGACAAAAAACTCATAGAACGGCAACATAGCCTTTAACCAGGAATGTCGATAAGAAGGCGGTCTAAAAAACATAATTGATGTTGTGGGAACAGCCCAGGGAATAACTCACAAAACCAAGTAAAGCCACCATATCGAAGGATAAACCACCAAACTAAGGCATAATCCACTGTATAATCCACATGGAGGCCACCGTAGCGCAGAGGTTAGCATGTCCGACTATGACGCTGATCGCCTGGATTCAAATCCTGGCAATACTATCAGGAAAAATTTTCAACGGTGGTTTTCCTCTCCTAATGCTGGCAACATTTGTAGGGTACTATGTCATGTAAAACTTCTCTCCGCCGTTCAGACTCGGCTATAAAAAGGAGGCCCCATATCATTGAGCTTAAATTTAAATCGGACTGCACTTATTGATATGTGAGAAGTGTGTCCCTGTTCCTTAGTGGAATGTTAGTGGGCAAAAATTGCAATTGCAAGGTATAATCCACCACACCGAGGGATAAACCACCATACCAAGGGATGAAACACCATACCAAATGATAAACCACCAAACCAGACCGCATTTGGGTAGACATAAAAAAGGCCATGGAGATGACCTTCAACTGTCGTAGTTTTGAATGAGCATAGTGCAAAGTTACCTGAGAGTTAGATCTCTTTTCTATTCATACACAAAGCTTAGGAGAGTTATAAAATAACCTTGAGTGCTGTCCAGGTTTCATACTTGGAACCGACCTCTACATAGATAGTTACAATGGGATTAAGAATTGAGAAGGCACAAAACACATTTATAGGTTGGATACGCAGAGGACCTTGCCGCTGTCTTCACAACAAGAAGCAAGGGTGAGGAGCCAAAAACACTACTACTAACACTAAAAAAATCGCCAAAAAATTTTCTATTAAAAATTGAATTGAAAATAAAATTGTTTTCGATTGGTTGGTGTGTGTGTTGCTATCTCTGGCTTTCCTTTTCCATTTGCAAAGAAAATCTCCGATCATTGAGCTCGTCTTGAATGAGAAACAAACAAAAATTACAAAATTTACAAAAATTTTAAAATTTAATGATCTTCGCCCTTACAGGCAAAAAACTTGAAAATGCAAAAATTTAATTGATTCAATAATTTTTTCATTGAATATGTTTTTTTTCAATTGCAGTACTGATTGACATTTTTGCCATTTTCAATTAAAACATTTATTGATTCAATTAATTTTTCAATTAAACCTGTACAAATTTTTCAATCTAAATCATGCTTGAAAATTTTGTAATTTTCAATTAAAAAATTAATTGACTGATTCAATCATTTTTCTAATTGAATCTTAAAACAAGTAAAAAGGCGTAAAGTTTGGCCGGGCCGAACTTTGGATACCCACCACCTCTGGTATATATGTAAACCACCTTTCGTCACAATCCGGTGAAGCGAAATATGTTCCAATTTTGACCAATTACTAATAAGTACCAGTCACTTTTCAATTGCGTATAACAATATAGTGGTCTTTTTAGTAACTATAACTACAAACAAACCGATCTGAACCATAAACGACAGGAATGTCGAAAAGCCTAACATAATTCACTGTGTCAAATTTTAGAGAAATCGGATTATAAAAGCGCTTTTTATAGGGCCAAGACTTAAAATTGAGATATCGGTCAGCAGCTTTATACAAATCTTGATCGATCGGCCAAATTGCAGAACACCGGACAATAAATACTTTTTTATTGGCCCAAAACCCTAAATCGAGAGATCGGTCTATATAGCAGCTATATCCAAATCTAGACCGATCTGAGCCAAATTAAAGACGAATATCGAAGGGCTTTACTAAATTCGACGACATCGGACAATAAATGCGCCTTTTATGGCTCCAAAACCGATCTGAGCCAAATTGAAGAAGAATGTCGAAGGGCCTAACACAACTCACTGTCCCAAATTTCGGCGACATCGGGCAATAAATGCGCCTTTTATGGGCCCAAAACCTTAAATCGAGAGATCGGTTTATATGACAGCTATATCCAAATCTTGACCGATCTGACCCAAATTAAAGTAGAATGTCGAAGGTCTTATCTTAACTCACTGTACCAAATTTCACACTCACACAATTCATTGTCCCAATTTTCGGAGAAATTGAACAATAAATGCGCCTTTTATGACCCCAAAACCTTAAAGCGAGTGATCGGCTTATATGGCAACTATATCCAAATCTGGACCGATCTGGGCCAAAATAAAGAAGGATATCAAAGGGCCTAACTCAACTCATTGTCCTAAATTTCGGAGAAATTGAACAATCAAAGGGGGAGATCGGCTTATATGGCAACTATATCCTAATCTGGACCGATCTGGGCCAAAATAAAGTAGGATGTCAAAGGGCCTAATTGGCAATATCGGACAATAAATCTGCCTTTTTTGGCCCCAAAATCTTAATTTGAGAGATCGGTCTATATGGAAACTAAATCCAAATCTGCGCCAAATTAAAGAAATATGTCGAAGGGCCTAACACAACTCACTGTCCCAAATTTCAGCAAAATCGGATAATAAATGTGGCTTCTATGGACCTAAGACCCTGAATCGGGGGCTATGTCAAGATATAGTCCGATATAGCCCATCTTCGAACTTAACCTGCTTATGGACAAAAAAAAAATCTGTGCAAAATTTCAGCTCAATATCTCTATTTTTAAAGACTGTAGCGTGATTTCAACAGACTGACGGACAGAGGGACGCACATGGCTATATCATTTTAGATTTTTACGCTGATCAAGAATATATATACACTATTGAGTCGGAAATAAATATTTCAATGTGTTGCAAACGGAATGACAAAGTGATAATACCCCCCATCCTTCGGTAGTGGGTATAAAAATCGCCAAAAAAATGTTCAATTAAAAATTTAATTGCAAGTAAAATTGTTTTCAATTGAAAAATTTATTGATTCACTAATCGAAATCTGAAAAAAATTTCAAAAGGCCCATACGACCCACATTTCGACATATCAATAGCAATAACATGGTAGCCGGTTCAGTGTGTCGCATTAACCCGAAGAAGTCCTTCATCGGCCAAGGGCTGCCATCTCAGTACACAACACACATAAAGTACCACTGCTTGACGCCCGAAATTATTAGGAGTCCCGTCGTGGAGGAGTTTCTTTTTATACGTGTGTCCACGGACACTTGCGCGAACAACGTCTCTCAAGTTCATGTTCAACATTCGTGGACCTAATATGGAAAGTAATAGGAGTTTTCAAAACATTTCAATCAATATTTAATTGGATCAATTAAAAAATGAATTGAAAATTTCAAAAATGTCCATCTTTTTTATATCCTCCACCATAGGATGGGGGTATACAAATTTCGTCATTTTGTTCGTAACTCCTCGAAATATTCATCTAAGACCCCATAAAGTATTAATATTCTTGATCGTCATGATATTTTAAGTCGAACTAGCCATGTCCGTCCGTCCGTCTGTCCGTCCGTCCGTCTGTCTGTCGAAAGCACGCTAACTTTCGAAAGAGTAAAGCTATCCGCTTGAAATTTTGCACAGGCACTTTTATTAGTCGGATGTGATTGTAAATGGGCCAAATCTGTCCATGTTTTGATATAGCTGCCATATAAAACGATCTTGGGTCTTCACTTCTTGAGCCTCTAGAGGGCGCAATTCTTATCCGATTTGGCTGAAATTTTGCACGACATGTTTTGTTATGACTTCCAACAACTGTGCTGAGTATGGTTGAAATCGGTCCATAACCTGATATAGCTGCCATATAAACCGATCTGGGGTCTTGACTTCTTGAGCTTTTAGAATGAGCAATTTCTATCCGATTTAACTGTAATTTTGCACGTGATGTTTTGGTATTTCTTCCAACAATTATGCGAAGTATGGTCCAAATCTGTCCATACCCTTGATATAGCTGCTATATAAACCGATCTGGGAATTCTCAATCTATGTGGCACAGATTTTGTACAACGGCTTACACAGCTCCCATATAAGCCGATCTCCCGATTTTGCTTCTTGAGCTGCATATTAACTTGATTAGCTCAGAAAAAATAATTCCCAGACCTTTCGGTTACCATGCGTTAAGGCTTTACCATTTAGCAATTCCGAAAATCACGCGTTAACACTTTCCATCTCAAGGAAAAGAAATGTGGTGCTACGTCTCTCATCCCTAAGGCGAAAATGAGAGCAACATTGAAATTACCAAAAAAAAAAAGAAAAATCGAAAACGAATGGTCTGACCCCTTAGGTTTTTTGGTGTTATTTTTTCCTTACTGCGATATTAAACAAAATGAAACGAGAAACTAAAAAAAAGAAAATTATGGCAAAGCAGAAAGTGGTAAAATGGTCACTCTGCACCACATGTGGCACAACAAGCACTTCAATGTTGTAAATAAGTATCACTGTCTTGGCCAGAGTTACTTTTATTTCTACGAGGCTTTGAGGTTTGTCTTTTCACTTCCAGAGATGGCCAACAGAGAGAAGTGTTTTGCTTTTTGTTAATTCTCGCTCCAGGACAGACAGACACAGCCACACAATTTCAGACAAATAGCTTAGACCTTAGCCAGGGTTATGTGATTGGAAGTGTTCGGGCAGCGACAGCGGCAGCAGCATCATCAGCCGCGGCATATGCCGTTGCACACCATCATGCATCACGCACCATAATGTGGACATGGAAATAGGTGTTTATGGTGATTTAGTCAGTTATATGGATCGTAAACAGTTTTGATAGCTAAATTTAAATAAACGACAGATTCGATGCTGTTCAATATGTTGATGCTGATGCTGTTGGCGGTGGTGATGGCAGATTTTGTGGCATATGAAAAAAAAAATGGAGATTCATCGGGACAGTGGGGATTGTTAAGAAAAAATGAAGACCAAATAAAAACTAAACAAAAAATTTAAAATCCCAGATCGGTTCAGATTTGGATATAGGTGCCATATAGACCGATCCCCCAGATCGGTTCAGATTTGGATATAGCTACCATATAGACCAATCCTCCGATTTAGGGTCTTAGGCTCATAAAAGCCACATTTATTATCCGATTTTCCTGAAATTTGGAACAGTGAGTTATGTGAGGCCCTTTGACATCGTTCGTCAATTTGGCCCAGATCGGATCAGATTAAACGCAATGGATTCCATCCGTTTTTAAAACGAACCATAACTTGAGATGAAAAATGGATTGTTGACAACAACGTTAGTCGAAAACGATCATGGTCCAAGCATGGTGAACCAGCTCAAACCACTTCAAAGGCTGATATCCACCAAAAGAAGGTTATGCTGTCTGTTTGGTGGGATTGGAAGGGTGTGGTATATTTTGAGCTGCTTCCAAGGAACCAACCGATTAATTCGGATGTTTACTGTCAACAATTGGACAAATTGAATACAGCCATCAAGGAGAAGCGACCAGTATTGGTCAATCGTAAAGGTGTCATATTCCACCAGGACAACGCTAGACCGCACACATCTTTGGTCACTCGCCAAAAACTGAGTGAGCTTGGCTGGGAACTTTTGATGCATCCACCATATAGCCCTGACCTTGCACCATTAGACTACCATTTATTTCGATCTTTGCAGAACTCCTTAAATGGTAAAACTTTCGGCAATGATGAGGCTATAAAATCGCACTTGGTTCAGTTTTTTGCAGATAAAGGCCAGAAGTTCTATGAGCGTGGAATACTAAATTTGCCAGGAAGATGGCAAAAGGTCATCGAACAAAATGGCAATTATATATTTGATTAAAGTTCATTCTAAGTTTTATTAAAAATGCATTTATTTTTTTTTTTTAAATCCGCAATTACTTTTTGGGCAACCCAATATATTGGGTCTCAGACGAATATTTCGAGTAGTTAGAAACAGAATGACGAAATTTGTGTACCCCCATCCTATGATGGAGGGTATAAAAATAATCGCACTAAAATGTTCGCAATTTAATTCCATTTTATTGGGCGAGATGAATTTTTTCAGTTACTGTAAACAACACAAATAGCGCTCGTATGTCAAATCGTTCTGAGTGCGTATTACCTCAAAAAGTCAAGCTTTACGATGGAGCTGTCAGTTGGCAGATTGCAACACAAGGGTTGTCCAGTCCCAAAATATAAAAGGCAACCCTCGTTTTTTATGTTATTATCATTAATTTCCCCACAGTTCTTTACTCTTACTAATCATAACTGGTACGAGTAAACATTTATGACCTGCCTATCGCATCGCATGGTCTGTATTGACTATTCTATAAGAAGATTTCCACATGCACAACATTGGCAATCATTGACCATCACAACTCATCATGGCGTCCAACATTAGCATTCGAAAATGTTTCCGATGTCAATTGGACTCTTTCTTCAGGGGGCAAGCTGGTTGAGCATGGGAGAAAGTATCAGTTATGTTTTGTATTGGCATCATCTCCAATGGTTATCATCGAACGATGATCATCTTTGAATGTGGCTCTCCTGTTATGGAAACCTTAGTGCACCTCTGCTTTGGCTGAATGACTAAAAGTTTACAAAATATTTTTTTAAATGAATTTTATTGCCCCTTTGCTTGGCGTAAAGCGCGAAAATATCAAATTACTGCCGTAATATATTTGAAATTAATGGCATTTTTTTTTTTTTTTTTGTAATGGGGCAACTCAATTTCCCCATCGCAAAGGCTATGGGAATCTTGTTGGCTGATCGCAGTCGCTAATGATGATCTTGTGGTTTTTTGATATGCAGAGATGTGGAAGGTGGGTTTTTGAGAATGAACCGTTGGATCATCGCATACTTTATTTATTTTGTTTGGTTTTTATTATCATAGAGCGCACGAATTGGAATCATCACCGCTATTTGGTTTAAAAAAAGATTGTTTTACATTTAGTTTTATTTAGTTGGTAAATGAGCTCGTAAACGAGGTCAATATTATTAATATCATCATCATCAACAGTGGATCAGAAATGGTAAGGCGTTATATGGGCTGAGGCTTTAAATTTCTTTGAATATTTTGGAAGATGGGCGTGGAAATGAATTTTGAAAAAGGGGGGAGAGAAAAATAAAAAGTGCGACTAAAGAAACACCAGATAACGTGAAGTCTACGCATGGCTCTCTAGTGGACTTTCGACGCCGAAGTGGAGAATTATCAACGCATCACTAGTGGAGGCCTCGATTTGAAAGATTGTGAAAAGAGAAGATAAACATCTCCATGTGTAGTTTCCACACAGAACAAATGTTTTATCCTCTACTTTACGGTGTTTTATCCCCTCTGTTGTGGCTCTATCCCCTTCTTGATCTTTTTAAGAGGAAAGGTTAAAATTGTTGCTTATTCGGATATAGTCGTCCACAGGTTGGTTGGCTACTTTTATACCCTCCACCATAGGATGGGGGTGTACTAATTTCGTCATTCTGTTTGTAACACCTCGAAATATGCGTCTGAGACCCCATAAAGTATACATATTCTTGATCGTCATGTCATTTTAACTTGATCGAGTCATGTCCGTCTGTCCGTCCATTCGTCTGTCCGTCCATCTGTCTGTCCGTCTGTCCGTCCATCCGTCTGTCCGTCCATCCGTTTGTCCGTCCATCCGTCTGTCCGTCCATCTGTTTACCCGTCCGTTCGTCTGTCTGTACGTCCGTCTGTCCGTCCATCCGTTTGTCCGTCCATCCGTTTGTCCGTCCATCCCTCTGTCCGTCCATCTGTTTACCCGTCCGTTCGTCTGTCTGTACGTCCGTCTGTCCGTCCGACCTTCCGTCTGTCTGTCCGTCCCTCCGTCCGTCTGTCTATCGAAAGCACTCTAACTTTCGAAGGAGTAAAGCTAGCCGCTTGAAATTTTGCACAAATATTTTTTATGTGTGTGGGTCGGTTGGGATTGTAAATGGGACAAATCGGTCCTTGTTTTGATATAGCTGCCATATAAACGGATCTTGGGTCTTGACTTCTTCAGCCCCTAGAGAGCGCAATTCTCATCCGATTTGACTGAAATTTTGCACGTAGTGTTTTGGTATCACTTCCAACAGCTGCGCTAAGTATGATTCAAATAGGTTCATGTTTTGATAGAGCTGCCCTATACATCGAACTTGGGTCTTGACTTCTTGAGCCTATAGAGGGCGCAATTTTCGTCCGATTTGACTACAATTTTGAACATAGTGTTTTGATATCACTTCCAACAACAGTGTTAAGTTTGATTAAAATCGGTTCATAATCTGGTATAGCTGCCATATAAACGGATATTGGGTCTTGACTTCTTGAGCTTCTAGAGGGCGCAATTCTCGTCCGATTTGGCTGAAATTTAGCATGAGGTGTTTTGGTATCATTGCCAACAACGGTGTTAAGTATAATTCAAATCGGTTCATAATCTGGTATAGCTGTCATATAAACCGATCTAAAAAAATTTTTTGGTATCACTTCCAACAACTGCACTAAGTATGATTCAAATGGGTTCTTGTTTTGATAGAGCTGCCATATAAACCGAACTTGGGTCTTGACTTCTTGAGCCTCTAGAGGGCGCAATTCTCGTCCAAAGCCGAAATTTTGCACGTAGTGTTTTGGTATCACTTCCAACAACGGTGTTAAGTATGATTCTAATCGGTTCATAATCTGGTATAGCTGTTATATAAACCGATCTTGGATCTTGACTTCTTGAGCCCATAGAGGGCGCAATTCTCATCCGATTTGGGAGAAAATTAGCATGAGATGTTTTGTTATGACTTGCAATAACTGTGATAAGTGTGGCGCAAATCGGTACATAACCTGATATATAGCCTCCAGAGGGCGCAATTCTCATCAGATTTGGAAGAAATTTTGTACAACGGCTTCTTTCATGACCTTCAACATACGTGTCTAATATGGTCTGAATCGATCAATACCTTGATACAGTTCCCATATAAACTGGTCTCCCGATTTTGCTTCTTGAGCCCCTACAAGGCGCAATTCTTATCCGAATGAACTGAATTAGTACACAGTGACTTCTAAAAAGTCCAGCATTCATTTATGGTCCGAATCGGACTATAACTTGATATAGCTCAAATAGCATAACAGTTTTTATTCAATATTCTTTGTTTGTTTGCGATGCATGGTGGAGGGTATATAAGATTCGGCCCGGCCGAACTTAGCACTCTCTTACTTGTTCTCTTCTATTGTATTACGAACGTCACTCAGGAAAAAACTGTCTAGAAGAACAAACAAAGGAACGGCGTGCCCCCTAGCGAGAACAGTTCGTAGAAACGTTTTTACTTGGCTGGGTAACTCATAAATGTTACCAGCATTGTCTCTATACCATCCGCAACTTGGACATGGAACTGTGCACTGTATGTTAACCGTTGTTGTCAGACCGATTCTCACATGTGAAACTCTGTTCTGTCATAAGGCTTTGGCCAGTTGTGCTCTCCGCTGAATAAATGAGAAACTGTAGGATATCATGGCGGTGCTGATCTCGATGGCAAAAGGGAGCATCCCTAAAAATGCTACAAATGCCATGATCTATCTTATGTTCGATGTTCGGCACTGAAGACCGCTCTAAAACTGAGGGGATCGGGAACATGGTTTTATTCCAATTTTGCTACGGACGTTATTTACACGGGGATCCCACCTTATCGGCGGGTTTGACGTCGATTTTTCCGGAAAGTAAACTCTGGCCTGGAGGTGGCCAGCCTTTTTCTAAACCTATTCTATACATGGATAGGTGCAGACTGGAGGGGGTACAGGGTCAGGAGTCTTCATTGAGTTTCTAGGAATAAGGGAGTCATAGTCATATGGCCGGATGTCGCGTTCTTCAGGCGAAGATCTTCGCGGTTCAAAAAGTCCGCTGCGATTTCGATGACGTAGTGATCGCACTTTCACGATATACGTAGAGAGTCAGGCGGCACTGAAGCTTCTGGCGATGCTCCCAGTGGGGTCGCTGCTGGTTAAGCGATGCAAAAATTTTATTTGATCCAAGGGGAAGCTATCCGCTTTTGCCTAGTCCTGGGTAGAGCTGGCAAAATATCGATAGCATTACCGATATTTTTCTTGGTCTGAATATCGATTTAAACTTTTTTATTAGTCATAAATCTGTGCCGTTTTTCTCAGTAATTATGAGCTGTCAAACATACTATGACTTTAGCTGGCAAACCATCGATATTCGCTTTATTCGATAGTTACGATATTTTTTTCTTTTTAACTATCGATAATATCGATAAATTTGTTAATCTCTTATATATAAAAATCTATTTGTGTTTTTTTTGTGTGTTCCTTATAGACTCATAGACGATTTTCTTGAAATTTTCACAGATGGTGCGTAATGATCCCGTGATGAAAATAGGGTACATTAAATTAAATAAATATTTTGTTATCTAAAGGGAGGGCGGACCCTCCCCCTTACCCAAATTTTCAGAAACGCCAAATCTCGGAGATGGGTGGTGCGGTTTAAGCGAAATTTTTTGTACTCTCATATAGTACCCCCCAAATAAAAAATTGGTATTGGTAGGGTACCTAGAGGGGCCGCCCCACCCTAAAACCTACCAAACATATATTTAGACCAATTACGACAATATGGGACTCAAATGAAAGGTATTTAGTATAAGAAAACGTATCTGATATCCAACTGTAGGACCAAGTGCTAGGGGGACCACAATACCCCTAAATCGGACATAATTACCGACCATGGCAATATGGGACTTAAATGAATACGAATCTTATATCCAAATGTGGGACCACGTTTCTGGGGGTCCACCCCTTCCCCAAAACACCCTCCAAACAGGACTTATTTACTGACCATGGGAATATGGGGCTTAAGTAAAAGGTATTTGAGTGCAGAATTATAATCTGATATCTAAATATGGGACCAAGTGTTTGGGGAACTAAAAATTTTTAGTTTTTGTGGCCAATAACTCAAACCGGACATATTTGCTGACCTTTGCAATAAGGAGTTTAAATGAGATTAGAAAACGAATTTGATAACCAATTTTGAGGGCAATGGCAATATGGGGTTCAAATAAATGATATATAGATATATGAGAATAGAGCACGTTGCTGATATATTTTCCGGGCTTAGTGTTTGGGGTCCACCCCAATTCCCAAAACACCCCTAAATCTGATATATTTGCCGACCATGTCAATGTGGAGCTTAAATACAAGGTATTGGGGGATAGAGCAAGAATTGGTAGCATTTTCGGGACCATTTTTCTGGGGTCTACCCCTTTCCCAAAATACCCCACAAACAGCAATTTTTTACTGACCATCGCTATATGGGGCTGAAATAAAGATATTTGGGAGTAGAATAAGAATTTTATTTACAAATGTAGGACCATGTATTCAGGGCATCAGCCCTCCCCCAAAATACCCCCCAAAGGGTTAACATTTTTCGACCATGCCAATATGTGGCTCAAATGAAAGGTATTTTCTTCGAGGTCGGTCCAGATTTGGATATAACTGCCATATAGACCGATGCTTCGATTTGGGATCTTATCCGATTTTGCTGAAATTTGGGACAGTGAGTTGTGTTAGGCCCATCTACATCCATCGTCAATGTGGCTCAGATTGGTCCAGATTTGGATAAAGCTGCCATAAAGACCGATCCTTTGATTTAGGGTCTTAGGCTAATAAAAGCCTAATTTTGAACAGTGAGTTGTCTTAGGCCCTTCTGCCATATAGACCGGTTTCTCGATTTAAGGTTCTGGTCCCATGAAAGGCGCATTTGTTGTCCGAAGTCGCCGAAATTTGGGAAAGTGAGTTAAGTTAAGCCCCTTGACATACTCCTGCAATATGGCACAGATCGGTCCAGTTTTGGATATAGCTGCCATATAGACCGATCACTCAGTTTTAGGTTTTGGGGCCATAAAAGGCGCATTTATTGTCCGATGTCCCCGAAATTTGGGGGAGTGAGCTGTGTTTAGCCCTTCGACATACTTCTGCAATACGGCACAGATCGGTCCAGATTTGGATATAGCTGACATATAGACCGATCACTCGATTTAAGGTTTTGGGCCCATAAAAGGCACATTTATTGTCCGATGTCGCCGAAATTTGGGACAGTGAGTTGTGTTTGGCTCTTCGAAAAAATTCTGAAACGTGGTCCAAATCGGTCCAAATTTGGATACAGCTGCCATATAGACCGATATCTCTATTTAAAGTCTTGGTCCCATAAAAGGTGCAGTTATAATCCGATTTTCCTGAATTTTGACACAGTGACTTACGTTAGGATTTTCGACATCCGTGTCGCATATGGTTCAGATCGGTTTATTTTTAGATAAAGCTACTTAAAAGACTAATATTTTGTTATACACAATTGAACAATGACTTGTACTTACAAGTATTTGGTCCAAAGAGAAACATATTTCGATATATTGGGTTGCCCAAAAAGTAATTGCGGATTTTTCATATAGTCGGCGTTGACAAATTTTTTCACAGCTTGTGACTCTGTAATTGCATTTTTTCTTCTGTCAGTTATCAGCTGTTACTTTCAGCTTGCTTTAGAAAAAAAGTGTAAAAAAGTATATTTGATTAAAGTTCATTCTAAGTTTTATTAAAAATGCATTTACTTTCTTTTAAAAAATCCGCAAAAATCCCACCACCGACGGATGGGGGTATATTCATTTTGTCATTCCGTTTGCAACACATCGAAATATCCACTTCCGACCCTATAAAGTATATATATACTTGATCAGCGTAAAAATCTTAGACGTCTGTCCGTCTGTCTGTTGAAATCACGCTACAGTCTTCAAAAATAGAGATATTGAGCTGAAACTTTGCACAGATTCTTTTTGTGTCCATAAGCAGGTTAAGTTCGAAGATGGGCTATATCGGACTTTATCTTGATATAGCCCCCATATAGACCGATCCTCCGATTTAGGGTCTTAGGCCAATAAAAGCCCCATTTATTATCCGATTTTGCTGAAATTTGGGACAGTGAATTGTTTTAGGCCCTTCGACATCCTTTGTCATTTTGGCTCAGATCGGTTCACATTTGGATATAGCTGCCATATAGACCGATCCTCCGATTTATGGTCTTAGGCCAATAAAAGCCACATTTATTATCCGATTTTGCTGAAATTTGGGACAGTGAGTTGCGTAAGGCCCTTCAACATTCACCCTCAATTTGGCTTAGATCGGACAACATTTGGATATAGCTGTCATATAGACCGATCCTCCGATTTAGGGTCTTAGGCCAATAAAAGCCCCATTTATTATCCGATTTTGCTGAAATTTGGGACTGTGAGTTGTCTAAGGCCCTTCGACATCCTTCGTCAATTTGATTTAGATTGGTCCAGATTTGGATATAGCTGCCATATAGACCGATCCTCCGATTCAGGGTCTTAGGCCCATAACAGCCACATTTATTATCCGATTTTGCTGAAATTTGCGACAGTGAGTTGTGTTAGGCCCTTCGACATCCTCCGTCAATATGGCCTAGATCGGTTCAGATTTGGATATAGCTGCCATATAGACCGATCTCTCGGTTTTAGGTTTTGGGGCCATTTATTGTCCGATGACGCCGAAATTTGGGACAAAGAGCTAAGTTAAGCCCCTCCACATATTTCTGCAATTTGGTCTAGATCGATCAAGATTTGCATATAGCTGCCATATGGACCGATCTCTCGAATTAAAGTCTTGGCCCCATAAAAGGTGCAGTTATAATCCGATTTTCCTGAAATTTGACACAGTGACTTATGTTAGGCTTTTCGACATCCGTGTCGCATATGGTTCAGATCGGTTTATTTTTTGATAAAGCTACTTAAAAGACTAATATTTTGTTTTCCACAATTGAACAAAGACTTGTACTTTTAAGTATTTGGTCCAAAGAGGAACATATTTCGATATAGTTGCTGCCTTTTCCACCGTATTTGGACGATAGGTGGTTTACATATATACCCGAGGTCGTGGGTATCCAAAGTTCGGCCCGGCCGAACTTAACGCCTTTTTACTTGGTTTTCTAGAATAATTTTTGACTTTCATTGGTATCAAATGCTAAAATTCACATTCGTAAAACAAAAAAATTTTAAAGTCTATGTCAACATGCATTGGGCTTCCCTTTTTTAGCTACGCCCTTGCTGTATTGATATCTCAGTTGACGATTATGATACCCATTTAAATGTTAATCATTGAAACAAACATGAACAAAGAGTTTTATGTTTATTTTCTTTATAGCTTCCTTCCCTAGCCAAGTCAAATGCATGGGGACACAAGCGTATGTTTGACAACTTAATTTAATGTCACTCCAGCAACATCATTCCTCCACCATTCCAGCAAGCAAGGTGTTGGTGGTGAACATATGCAATAACAAGACCATTTCCAGTTA
Source organism: Stomoxys calcitrans (assembly GCF_963082655.1). NCBI lineage: Eukaryota > Metazoa > Arthropoda > Insecta > Diptera > Muscidae > Stomoxys > Stomoxys calcitrans. The sequence continues at coordinate 17,880,785 of NC_081553.1, forward strand.
AATCAGCCGCTCGTATTACGATCTGGGCTTGTTTTGCTTGTTTATTGATTTTGGGAATTTTTAATTGATTAAAATGGCTTTAGAACCAAAACAAGAGACGTTGTAACACCTTGTTAGTTAGCAAGGATGGATGAGCTGCAAATAGTCCTTTCAAAATATTACCAAAAATTGATGTGTTTCTCTGCTGTTCAACAAAGCCTAGCTAGAAATGTTTGTGCAAAAATTTCGCCCGCAAATCCTTTAGAAAAACACAAGAACAAGAGATGATCCTGTATACTGGTCTCTATAATATCCACACAAAGTTAGTCGTAGGGATTTTCGCACAACCACCAAAAAAAAAAAAAAACGACAGCCGTGGAAAATCTTGTTTACACAGTGGCTCAAAGGCTGCGATAAGGCACATGAAGAGACTGGGGTTTCATTTGCCCAAATAGGGATTACATTGATCAGTTGCCAGGACTAAGTGAGACTTAGCTGAGAATCTTGTTACTCTGGCGGCATACAATAGCAAACACATATCTCTCACCTCTCTACTGTGTATCTTTTATTCTAAGGCCTTGTATTGCTTATTCAATGAATTTAATCCAATTTCCCAAACAACTCTGATTTTGGCTGTTTTCCTTAACCTAACATTGTTTGATTTTGAAAATTAATCCCTGATTATGTTGAACTGCTGGCAGCCGGCAAACCTTCATGGCCTAAGCCCGCTGTGTGGATGCTCTTGAAATCCATGCTCAAGACCAAACATCTACGAGGAGTCCTTTCAATCCTTTCCCTTTGCAAATTCAATCAAATTTTTGACTTGTGGCTTTTGACCAAAGTCAAGCTGTGCAAGAGTTAGTCCTGCTATTCGTTTTTGGCATTTTAATCTTCGAAGCCTTTTGTTGGAGTTAATAAGCAAATAATGCTAATATTTCCTCACAGAAATTCCTTTATTCTCTCTCATTTTCTACCTCTTTCTGTTATTTTCCTTAATGTAACCCCCTGCATGCAGTGACCTTTTAAAGTTGTCCACACCTCCTTGTTTCATTTCCAGCCACACACACACACGTCATTATACAAAGGCATATCATAACAAAGCATTGGCAATAGCAGAAAGAGTTATTTTTGCAGGCAACTCTTTCTGGGCAAATTTAAATTCAAATTCATTTTTCGGTAGGCGTTGTCCTCTTTAATTAATACATTTAGAGACTTTAGGCTTTTTCTGCAGCACACCCCATGTGGTTTTTTGGGTAATTTTGCCTAGGCTGGCCTTACTCAAGGTTGGAGGTGTGTCAACCAATGATTAGTATCTATCTGGGGATTTAAGACCTATATTTTAGGAAATTTTTCAATAGTTTAGTAGAGGCCTTTGATTCTTTGGAAATTTTACGGAAGCCCAAAATATTGGATAATCCAGACAGTTTATTTTTTGCTTACTCTATGTTTGAAGGTAATAAACTTCCTTTGCCTGGATGATGTGGCTTAAGCCAATAATGAAGCATACAGAGGAAATAATTACGAGATTATTAAATATTTCGCCTGGTGAAAATCAAATGATAAGTTGAAAAATAAAAAAGAAAAATTGGTTCATCAAGCATGTGTATGAAAAACGAAAGACTTAAGACACAAACGTGAACATTAAATATCTGTATTTAATTATTGTTCCTTTGAAGCTTATGTTTAATTTATATTCACAATAATACTATTGCCAATCGAAAACAATTTATCATTTAGTTTGGAAAGAGATCTTCAAGAGTAAATGAAAAGAAAATTTTCTGTGCACAGGTCGATAACATTAACAAGTTGGAAAATTTTTGGTCGAAAAACCATGACCAAACTAAAACGTTCGGGAACGATATGGGAATAATAACTGCAACAACGGAAAAAATTTTGGCGCTTTTGATGAAAACGCATTTTTCACAGGAAACTATAGTGTCTCCATGTGTCCTGGGATACAACGTAACCTAGGAACAATGAGGTTTTCAACCATTTAAGTCACCTGGACCTGATGGAATATTTCTGCCGTTACTATAGAAGGAAGGATATTACCTGGTGCCCCATTAGGCACATTGGGCCTAGGTATTGCATTCGAAAGCCTGCAAGAAGGCAGAGATGTTGCTTGTACCCATGGCCGGCAAGGCAAGCTACGCGACACAAAAGGCGTCCTCTCACTCAAACCCATGGATGGTATAGAGGATACCCTGATAATGAGTAGGACTTCAAGCGAATTGCTCAGATACAAGTAGCATGCCTATATCAAGGGAAGGTCGGTGGAGAACAGCATGCATGAGGTTATTTAAAAAAAAAAAGTAAAAAGGCATTAAGTGCGGCCGGTCCGAACGAATACCCACCACCTCGGGTATATATATAAACCCCCTTTCGTCACAATCCGATGAAAATTGGATAACTTATGCACCCGAAGTCGGCACGGACATTGAGTGGTCAAATAAAGATATCACTATTCAATTTTGTAGTACAAAACATCGGTCCTTTTGGCAGATATATCCAATTATAAACCGATCTGAACCATATTAAGGTCGGATATCGTGAAGCTCAGCGAAATCGGGTAATAAATAAAGCTTTTATGGGCTTCATACCCTCTATCGGCAGATGGGCCTACATGACAGCTATATCTAAATATAGTCTGATCTGTATCATATTTGGATCGAATGTTGGGAGGATTAAAACTGCGCACTATTCCAAATTTCAGCGAAATCGGATAAAAATTTAAGCTTTTATGGTCTTCAGACCCTTTATCAGGAGATCGGTATATATGGCAGCTATATCTAACTAAAGTCCGATCTTAACCATATTTGAGCCATATGTCGGTAGGCTTAAAATAACTCATAGCGTTAAATTTCAGCGAAATCGGTTAAAAAATAAAGCTTTTATGGCCTTCAGACCCTTTATCGGGAGATCGGTATATATGGCAGCTATATAAAAACATGGACCGATATGGCCCATTTACAATACTAATCGACCTACACTAATAAGAAGTATTTGGCAAAATTTCAAGCGGCTAGCTTTACTCCTTCGGTAGTTAGCATGCTTTCAACAGACAGACGGACGGACAGACGGACGGATAGACGGACGGACAGACGGACGGACATGTCTAAATCGACATAAAATGTAACGACGATCAGGAATATATACTTTATGGGGTCTCAGTCGTATATTTCGAGTTGTTACATATCCAATGGTGGAGGGTATAAAAAGAAAACAAAAGACTTAAGACACGAACACCATCCCAAATTTTCCAATTCTTAAAAAAGATTAAAAGAGCTTGTTTTAGTCTACGTTTACATTTCATTCAAAAATTGATATCTGACAGAGAAAACAATTTAGTGAAGGGGGCAGCATGATCGATTTTTAATAGTTAAATGGGAAAAAATCGAATAATATGACTTTAAAGCCTTTAGCCTTGTTGACATTTTCAATTTTAAAAGTTTTATATCATACTTCTTTAATTCTGCTGCAAATCAACCCAATGCATTTATAAACATTTTAAATTACCTCCTTACTGCTGCAAGGTGTTATCCAAAAAACAAACATTAATCATTTACCTTTTTATGAAAAAAACCCTTTGTTCTACTTTTCGCACTCCCATACAATTTTGCAACAAATGCCAAGGGTATTAAGAAAAAATTATCCTGCTGTTTAGGGTTTTTTTTTGCACACTTGACATATCAATAGAAATTTTTGCTGAACGAACGAACAATCACCTTGTGGCACTTTCATTGTCCCTCTAGATAGTCGACCATACTAAATGCAAACAAAATGGGAACAAAAGGTGACCACAGTACAATTCTGCAAAATAGTAACAAATGATCATTTCATTATAAACTACAATTTCAACAAAAGACCCCGTAAAGAGGTCATTTAGAAAATACAATTAACTTGAAATTGTTTTGGAATAACCTTTGTGCAATTGAAACAAAACATGAAGAGGTACTTTATGACGAAACCATTCTACTTGTATCCAATCTTTTGTTAGAAATTTTTGGAAAAAATGCGGGTTACCATACACATATAAAGGATAAATTATGGCAAACTTGAAGGAACGCATAATGCTGGTTTTCTTTAGAAGTTCTTTTTTATTCCATACAAGTAAAAAGGCATTAATTTCAGCCGTGCCGAACTTTGGATACACACCACCTTAGATATATCTGTAAAACCTTTCGTCATAAAACATTGAAAATGCATCATTTATGAACCCATAGTAGCTATATCCAAATATAGCCCGATCTGAACCATATTCAAGAAGGCTATGTTAGGGTCTTACACACACAGGACTGCGAGCTCACTTATGTAAAATCGGTGCGGAAAGTGATAGCATATGAAGGGCATGCTGGGAAGATGATGAGGCGTTGGAACATTTCCGTTGTCATTGCCCGGCTTTGGCGTCTAACAGATACCGGCACTTAGGTGGGGACACAATACCAGACATGAACCAAATTACGGGAGTGACATAGAAGCCGATTAAGGATTTGGTAAGTAGCACAGAATTCCTAACTTAGATTCTCTTTTTCGAGGTTACTTTTTTTTAGTGTTTAGAGCGCACAACAAGCCGATTACTGGCTTAGGTGTATGTCCATAGTGGCAGGGTGGTGGTTGGTGGGTTAAGGGTGTAGTGTGAAACCCAAAAACGTGGTCCGTCCCGAAAGTGACTATCAATTTCGTGCTCTAATTCCAAATACCATTCATTTCAGTTCTATACTGCAATGGTCGTTTAATATATATGTCAGATTTAGGGGAGTTTTGGGGGATGGGCTGGTTCCTCAGACACTTAACCCTGAAAGATATACCAGCATCGGGCTCTTCTCTCAAATACCCATTACTTAAACCTCATATTGCCATTGGTTTAAGGGGAGTTTATGGGATGAAGTGTCCCCAAACACTTGACTCCAACAATTGGTTATGAAATTTGTTTTCCAATCCCAAATACCATTCATTTAAGCCACATATTACCATGGTCGGTAAATTTGTACTCTTTGAGGAAGGGGCGGTGCCCCAAATACATGGTCACACATTTGAATATCAGATTCGTATTCTACTCCCAAATACCTTAATTTGAGCCCCATATGAGAAAGAGGTAGACCTCCAGAAAATTGGTCCCGAATGTGGGTATAAATTTTGTGCTCTACTCCCAAATACCTGTCATTTGACACCCAGAAGCTCTTAGGCCAAAAAATTATCAACATCGTGAAATACTCTCAAATATCATTTAATTGTATCCCACATTGCCATTGGATATCAATTTCGTTTTCTAATCTCAAATACCTTTCATTTAAGAGGTATGGGCCCTAAAAACTATCAATAGTGTGCTCCACTCTCTTTCAGACTCAAATTGGCATGGTGAGAAAATACGTCGTATTTGGGGGTTGTTATGGTGGTGGGACGTCCCCTAGACAGTTGGTTGCCAATGTTGATATCAGATTTATGGTCTCTCAAATACCTCTCATTTGAGCCCCATTTTTCCATAGTCGGCAAACATGTTCGGTTTGGGGTGTTTTTTGGGGGATGGGGCGGCCACTCAGTAACTTGACTATGAAAATATATATCAGATTTGTGTTCTACTCTAAAAAACCTCTTATTTGAGCCTTAAATTGCAATGGTCAGCAAATACTTCCTAGTTGGGTGGTTTTATAGGGGTGGGGTGGCCCCATAGACACTTTTCTAGAATATTGATATCAACTTTTTGCTTTACCTCCAAAGATCTTTCAATTAAGCCCCATATTGCTATGGTCGTAAGAGGACAAGAGGGGATGTTCTCGGGGATGGACGGCCCCCAAACACTTGATCCAACATCTGGATATCAGATTCGTATTCCACACTCAAATACCTTTTATTTAAGCCCCATTTTGCCATGGTCAGTAAATAAGTCCTGTTTGGGGTGTGTTGTTGGGGTTGACTCCCAGAAACTTTGTCCCACATTTGGATATAAGATTCGTATTTTATTCCCAAATACCTTTTTGTTAAGCCCCATATTGCGATGGTCAGTAAATAAGTCCTGTTTGGGGGGTGTTTTCGGTGGACCACCAGAAACTTGGTCCTACATTTGGATTCAAGATTCGTATTTTACTCGCAAATACCTTTCATTTGTGTCCCATATTGCCATGGTCGGTAAATATGTCCCATTTAGGTGTGGTTTTTGAGGATTGGGGCGGTCCCCTGAACAGTTGGTCCGACAATTGGATATCAGATACGTTTTGTAATCTAAAATACCTTTCATTTGAGTCCCATATTGTCGTGATTGGTGTATATATATATTTGGTATGTTTTGGGGTGGGGCGCCCCCCTAGGTACCCCATCCGAAATTTGAATATGAAATTTTTGTTTTTGTAGGTTACTATAAGAGAGCACACAAAATTTCGCTTAAATCGCACCACCCATCTCCGAGATCTGGGGTTTCTGAAAATTGGGGGAGGGACCCCCCCCCACCTTCAGATAGCAAAAAATGTAGTACCCTATTTTCATCACGGGTTCATTATGCACCATCTGTGAACATTTCAAAAGAAAATCGGTTCAGCCGTTTCTAAGTCTATAAGGAACACAAAAACAATCAAACAAACAACAATTGATTTTTATACCCTCCACCATAGGGTGGGGGTATACAAATTTCGTCATTCTGTTTGTAACTCCTCAAAATATTCGTCTCAGACCCCATAAAGTTTATATATACTCTTGATCGTCATGACATTTTAAAGCGAACTAGCCATGTCCGTCCGTTCGTCCGTCTGTCTGTCTGTCCGTCCGTTCGTCCTTCCGTCTGTCTGTCGAAAGCACGCAAAATTTCAAAGGGGTAAAGCTAGCCGTTTGAAATTTTGCACACATACTTCTTACTAGTGTATGTCGGTTGGGATTGTAAATAGGCTATATCGGTCCAAGTTTTGATATAGCTGCCATATGAATCGATCTAGGATCTTGACTTCTTGAGCCGCTTTAGGTCACAATTCTTATCCGATTTTCAGAAATTTTGTGCAACGGCTTCTCTCATGACCTGTAACATACCTGTCGTATATGGCATGAATCGGTTTATAGCCTAATACAGATTCCCTATGAACCGATCTCCCTATTTTACTTCTTCAGCCCCTAAAGTGCGTAATTCTTACAAGATTTGGCTGAAATTTTACACAATGGCTTCTACTATGATTTCCAATATTCTGTTCAATTATGGCCCGAAATGAACCATAACTTGATATTGTTCTAATAACATAGCAATTCTTTTCGGGAGATCTGTATATATGGCAGCTATATCCAAATCGATCTAAGCCGTATTGAACTGGGATGTCGAGGAGCCGACCAAAAACCAATATCCCAAATTCTACGAAATCGTACTATAAAAGGGCCCATAATGTACTCAAGACCTTAAATTCAGAGATGGACGGTTATGTCGAAATAAAGACCATTCTTAAGCATAGTCAGTACGAATGTCGAGGGTCCCAATGCATTTCATTGTGCCTAAATTGAGCAAAATCGGTTCATGAATTCACCTTTTATGGGTCTAAAAACCTAATTCGGGAGGTATATAAAGCAGCTATATTTAAATCGGGGCCCAATATCATAAATCGATAGATGACTATATGTGACAACTATCCCCAAATCTGAACCAAACTGGGTCGTATTAAGCAGGGATATCGAGAGGCCCACCACAACTCACTGCCTCAAAGTTCACCGAAATCAGATAATAAATGTGGCTTAAATGGGTCTAAGACCTTGAATAGGGGGCTATATCAATATATTGTCTTGATTGCCAACAACTCGCCTTTTCATATCCACCATCACAGGCACTCCGTATTCAGGCAAGAGCCGGTGCCGCCCGGCCTCTCGCTGAGTCTCTCCACTAGATACTGCTGATTGTTTGGGTCTGCAATTACATTTACTCCGTATGGAGGTTTCCACTATCTGCAAACATATGGATGCTCCCGCTAGCTGCCATCCAAGCATCTCGTGATCAGTGTTCCCGTTTTTGGTAGGGTCCTACCAAAATTGGTAGGTTTTTATTGTCTTGGTAGAAATTTCCAACTTACGACACCTCTTTGGAGAGAAGTTTTACATTGCAGAGTACCTCACAAATGTTGCCGGCATTAGGAGGGGAAAACCACCGCTGAAATTTTTTCTCGCCAGGATTTGAACCCAGGCGTTTAGCGTCATCGGCGGACATGTTAACCTCTGCGCTACGATGGTAGGAAATAATTTTCTTAAGTGGCAACACTGCTCGTGACACTGATGAACACAACACAGATCGGTGCTCCGTATCGGCTTGTGTAAAAACGAAAGACTTAAGACACAAACTTTTTTTAATTCTAAGGCATTCTCTCAATTTTTTTCTATTAAATAAATTTCGTTGAAAGTTGATTTTGTTGAATGCAAAGCATTAATTATCAAATTGCTATAAGGCCAATTTGAGAACTTGAGCTTGTAATCATTTTTTAGAACTCCATATTTTTTTTCATTTACTAATTATTTCAGGTCGATATCCATGTTTAACTTACACCCATAATATGCCAATAAATTTCATTAAATCTAGCTAGCAGCTCATTTTAAAGCCATTACTTCAAGCCTCCTCGCATGTGGTTGCTGTTGTTGTGAGGGTAAATATTTAAGCCATTTAGCCTTAATCGAACAACATCCAATTATTTATAAGGCTGTAATGGAGTGGAATAATGTGATGTAGTTATTAAGTGGCCAAGTGGTGAGGCTCTCAACTCATTGAAACTCAAGTAGAGGTCCATGTAAAAACACTCCCCAAACAAAAATCAAAAAATCCAACAAAAAACCAACAACAGTCTGGGCTTGGAATTAGCCCTACTCGTGGGATGCCAGCTTAAAGATCAATTATTGTAACCTTGTTTGGATTTTTTTGTTGCTGTAGCTGTTGTCGTTTTTCTTTTTTTATGTTATAGCTGTTTGTCTGACTGTCTGTCCGTACGACTGGCCGACTGTTTGAATGGGCTTTGGCCATGTTTTGGTTAATTTTTTATGTTGTTGTGTTGAGTTTTCTCTTCAGCTCCATAATTATATGGCTTTAAAATTGTAGTTAACCAATTAAAAAGGGACCATTTTTAAATACCACAAAAGTAAAAAAAAACACAGAGGGAAAGAGAGCCCAACAAAACAACTAGCCATGACTTGGCAACTTGGCCCAGAGTTTTTGGGTTATTATGATTATTTACATCTTAACTTGGTTTGAAACAAACGAAAAAACATGGGCTGACTGAATAGACACCAACAAACAAATGGACAGACATTAAACCGTTTTTGGTTTTTGTTTTCGTCAGAGGGCTTGTTAAAAGAACATTAGATTACAAACAAAGATAATCGACATTTCGAAAATTAGCTCAAGTACCCCCACCAAACCGAAAAGCCAAGAAAAACAAACGAAAAATAAATGCTTGTAATGTAAGAAAGAGCCAGCCATGCCTTAGACAGACGGAAGGAAGAATTGAGTCTCAACGTCTCAAAAAGGCACTTGACTTTGTTTGTTTTTTCGCTTTAAAGTGGTCGTTTTAGAAATCAAATTATTTTCGATTATTTGAACAATTTGTAAATTGTCTTAATGTTTATTTTGTGAATTGAATTTATTTGAGGGAGTTTTTTTGGTCGAAACTTTTTGTTCTATTTTTTTTTTTCATAATTTTCCAGTTTAATTCCAGACTCCCTCTGTTGTTTTGTGGGAGATAGAGATATAGATCATTTTCCTTGGGCCATGTGACTTGGCATAGTGGCCTAGAACGGAAGTTGTTTATTTGGCTTTCATCGCGCCACCATCACCATCACTTATAAGTGTCTCCATTATGACTATGCCTGGCTAAGAGCTTAGACAGGGGTAAAACAGCTGCTGACAACTATGAATTTATATCCGCCTTTAGAACGCAAAGCCATTGTCGACGCTATGTTGTGTTGTGTGTTACAAAATTAACAAGCGTAAAATTAAGTAATTAGAAAATTGTTAGGTTTTGGGAAAAAAAATGGGAATAACACAAAACGAGAACAACTCCAATGACTCCAAAAGTAGTCAGAGCGCAAATGAATTGACCAGAAAATGGGTGACTGGCAGAATTTCAACGCCCTCGATTTGGTTTCTATATTTGAGTTAAATAGCGTAGGAATGAAATTTTCTTAGGTAGGGGATAAAGTTAATCTTGTGTAGCATTTCTAGCCTTTAAAGAAATGATTTAGAAATTTCTAAGGGAGTGAACTACGAGCATTGCTCCTATAGGAGCGAAATAAGAACTTTTACCTAAACAAGTAAGCAAAAGGAAAATTCGAACAATGTCGATTATATTAAACCTTACATCTTGTCACTGTGGCGCGGAGTTAGTATGTCCGCTTATGAAGCTGAAAGCATGGGTTCGAATCCTGGTGATGACATAAGAAAAATTTTTCAGCGGTGGTTTTCCCCTCCTAATGCTGGCAACATTTTAAAGGCACTATGCCATGAAAAACTTCTCTCCAAAGTAGTGTCGCATTGCGGCACGCCATTCGGACTCGGTTAGAAGGAGGCCCCTTATCATTGAGCTTAAAAACTTGAATCGGACTGCACTCATTGATATGTGAGAAGTGTGTCCCTGTTCCTTTGTGAAATGTTCATGAACAAAATTTATTTCATTTTTACATCTTCCCCTAAGTGGAAATTGAGATCTATTTCCTAACTTCAGCGGAGCAAATCTGTTCAAATTTGTGATAACCACGGCTTTATAAGTGCACATAGGGCCATGTATAGATGTTTATGGAAGCTAAATTCTATCTGAATCAATACTGATAAAATATAACAAAAATGTTAGCAGTCATCATATTGTGTTGCCCAAAAAGTAATTGCGGATTTTTCATATAGTCGGCGTTGACAAATTTTTTCACAGCTTGTGACTCTGTAATTGCATTCTTTCTTCTGTCAGTTATCAGCTGTTACTTTTAGCTTGCTTTAGAAAAAAAGTGTAAAAAAAGTTTATTTGATTAAAGTTCATTCTAAGTTTTATTAAAAATGCATTTACTTTCTTTTAAAAAATCCGCAATTACTTTTTGGGCAACCCAATATATCTATATATATCTAATAAACCGATCTGAACCATATATCACAAGGATGTCGAAAAGCCTAACATAAGTCACTGTGTCAAATTTTAGTGAAATCGGATTATAAATGCGCCTTGTATGGAGCCAAGACTTTAAATCGAGATATCGGCCTATGTGGCAGCGATATGCAAATCTTGATCGATCTAGACCAACTTGCAGAAGTATGTGCAGGGACATAACTTAACTCTCTGTCCCAAATTTCGGCAACATCGAACAATAAATGCGCCTTTTATGGGCCCAAAACATAAAATCGAGAGATCGGTCTATATGGCAGCTATATTCAAATCTGGACCGATCTAAGTGAATTTGAAGAAGAATGTCACAGGTCCTAATACAACTCACTGTCGCATATTTCAGCAAAACCGTATAATAAATTTGAATTTTATTGGGCTAAGACCCTAAATCGAAGGATCGGTCTATGTGGGAACTATATCCAAATCTGGTACGATCTGAGCCAAATTGACGAAGAATGTTAAAGGGCCTAACACAACTCACTGTCGCATATTTCAGCAAAATCGTACAATAAATGTGGATTTTATTGGCCTAAGACCCTAAATCGGCGGATCGGTCTATATGGGAGCTATATCAAGATATAGTCCGATAGAGCCCATCTTCACTGTCCCAAATTGCGGCGACATCGGACAATAAATGTGCTTTTCATGGTCTCAAAACTTAAAATTAAGAGATCGGTCTATATGGCAGTTATATCCAAATCTGGGCCGATCTGTGCCACAATGCAGAAGTATCTCAAGGGGCTTAATTTAACTCACTGTCCCACAATTCGACGACATCGGACAATAAATGCGCCATTTATGGGCCCAATACCTTAAATCGAGAAATCGGTCTATATGGAAGCTATATACAAACCTGATCCGATCAGGGCCAAATTAAAGAAAGATGTCGAATTGCCTAAGACAACTCACTGTCCCAAAATTCAGCAAAATCGGATAATAAATGTGGCTTTTATTGGTCTAAACCCCAAAATCGGTCTATATGGCAGCTAGAACTAAATCTGGACCGATCTGAGCCCAATTAAAGAAAGATGTGGAAGGGCCTAAGACAATTCTCTGTCCCAAAATTCAGCAAAATCGGATAATAAATGTGGCTTTTATGGGCCTAAGACCCTAAATCGGAGGATCGGCCTATATGGCAGCTATATCCAAATCTGAACCGATGTGAGCCAAATTGACGAAGAATATCGAAGGGCCTTACACAACTCACTGTCCCAAATTTCAGCAAAATCGGATAATAAATGTGACTCTTATGGGCCTAAGACCCTAAATCGAAAAATCGGTCTATATGACAGCTATATCCAAATCTGGACCGATCTGAGCCAAATTGACGAAGGATGTCGAAGGGCCTAATATAACACACTGTCCCAAATTTCAGCAAAATCGGATAATAAATGTGGCTTTTGTGGGCCTAAGACCCCAAATCGGAGGATCGGTCTATATGGCAGCTATATCCAAATCTGAACCGACCTGGGCCAAATTAACGAAGGATGTCGAAGGGCCTAACACAACTCACTGTCCCAAATTTCAGCAAAATCGGATATTAAATGTGGCTTTTATGGGACTAAGACCCCAAATCGGCGGATCGGTCTATATGAGAACTATATCCAAATCTGAACCGATCTGAGCTAAATTGACGAAGAATGTAAAAGGGCCTAACACAACTCACTGTCTCAAATTTCAGCAAATACGGTTAATAAATGTGGCTTTTATGGGCCTAAGACCCTAAATCGGCGGATCGGTCTATATGGGAGCTATATCAAGATATAGTCCGATATAGCCCATCTTCGAACTTAACCTGCTTATGGACAAAAAAAGAATCTGTGCAAAATTTCAGCTCAATATCTCTGTTTTTAAAGACTGTAGCGTGAGTTCAACAGACAGACGGACAGACGGACGGACTTGTCTAGATCGTCTTAGATTTTTACACTGATCAAGAATATATATACTTTATAGGGTCGGAAATGGATATTTCGATGTGTTGCAAATGGAATGACAAAATGAATATACCCCATCCTTCGGTGGTGGGTATAAAAATGACGGACGGTTGAACAGACCGACGGACGTGGGCAAAGATTCTTCAAGTGCTTCAGTTGGGCGTACAAACTTAGTTATGGACGGAACTTATCGTAAAAGTCCGGGAGGATAGACCCATATTTTCTTCGGCAAATTTATTCTCATAAAAATCTTAGACAATCCAGCCACGTCCGTTTTCTTTGTCTGACCGTCTGTTGAAATCATGTGGCAATCTTATTCCGATCTCCAGATTATAAGTCTTGAGCTTATTTTGAAGTTGAAATATGGTACGGAGATTTGTATTGAACCCCTCGACATCATTGTCGAATATGGTCCTCATCGTAGCATTTGGTTATAGCTGTCATTTAGACCGATCTTCTGAATAAAAGGCGCATTTATCACTTGGATCGCTGAAAACTGGCATAGTGAGTTGAAATAGGCCCTTCGCCATCTGCGCAGAACATGTGATGTCAATATTTGGATTTATTTACTCTATGAACCGATATTCTAATTTTAAGTTTAGACCTGCCGAATTTAAAGCATTTCACTCGTTTATTATTATTCGTCAAGATTTTAATAATGCCTTAATTTTTTTTATTTTTCCATAGAAAGATTTCTAGTTTTCCAGTCTAGTGGTTTCCATTACTTCTACTCCTACGCCAATGTCTCTCTCGCTCTCTCCCTCTCCGCACATCTCACCTTTCGCCATCATAGCATATATTTCACCAAGACAAAACGCTTGTCATAGCAACAGTCATTAATTAAGTCGTATCATTTGTTGATGAGAATCACCGGCCCTTGCATATTAATCATCACAAACCACATCATCATCATTAGCATTCTCATTATAGTCCTCATCATCATCATCATCCTCAGAATAGTGTGGTTGTGGTTCCTCTGCATACATAAATGCCTTCATTTGGTTGGCTGCCCCTGTGCCATTAAAAAAGAGGGAAATTCAAAATTCTAAACACACCCATCAACTGCCGCAAGAATGTCATGTTTTGAGACCTCGTAACGAGAAAAATTTACATGGAAAATCGAGCGAACCAGCAAGCGAGTGAATGAAGGCAACGAGGCAGAAGCACCATTTCAACCAAAAAAAAAAAAGAATAAATAGCACCACATTGCACCTTAGCATATACGAATGCAGGCACTCACACACTCACACACTCATGCCATGTCATTTGTCAATTAAATCAAAATTATTCAAATGACTTTCTCACTAGCTGTCTGTTTTGGAGGAGTAGTGGGAGAAATGGAGTTGGGGGGAGAGAGCGATATTGGACAAGTCAGTCGGTAAATTTCATTGGAAATACGATTTATTACACAATAATAATGTGTTCATTTAATCAACAGCCACAATAGCAACAACTACAATGATAACAACAACATCAGCGACATTGACAGCAAGCCATTTTGACAATGTTGTTGCCTACCTCCGCTTTTGTTTGGTCCAATGCTTTTTCAAGTGTTTGAACCTAACCAAACGACACCATGCATTGTGGACAACCCTACAGTGGGGGATTTAAGGATACTTAATTTCACCGTCTCGTCCGTAAATCTTGCTGTGATCTGCCAATCCCACCAGAAATGTGTTTACTACCATCTTCATCCTTAGTATTCCCTCATAGCTTACGTTCCAGAGATCGGGCCCAAGTATGGAACCTTGGGTAGCACCCAACGTTACTTTATACCTCCTCATACCCTCGGTGGATTGGTAGAAGAGCACCCGATCTTTCAGACAACTTCTCATGACCCTCATCAGATACACCAGCATTTGATTGTTCATATTCCTGGCCTGCAATGCGTCCATCCTCCTGAGGCTGTTAAAGGCGTCTACTACGAGGGTTCAGCCGTTGGCCCGCTTCTATAAACCGTAGTTCTTTACGGCCCCTATTGTCGACTTCTTTGGATGAAAGCCTTGTTGGCGTCTCGAGTGTCCTTCTCCTGCTGCGATTTGCTTTCGTCTTGGCTTTATTAGACGCTTTATTAGACAGTTTTCCCGCTGTGTCCGGAATATACAGAGGCCTGTAAGACGAAGGTGATTCTGGTTCACCCTTCCAACAGCCTTTGTTGTTTCCATGCTTCTGGGAATATTCCTTCTGACAGATCAACTATTACAGATGTTCAGAAGCATTTCTGGTGGTTTTTCTACAATTACTATAACCACCACCGAAGGATGGGGGGATATTCATTTTGTCATTTCAGTGAGTTGTGTTAGGTCCAGATTTTATTATAGCTGTCATATAGACCGATCTCTCGATTTAAGGTCTAGCGCCCATAAAAGGTGCATTTATTGCACGGTTTTACCAAAATTTGAGACAGTGAGTTGTGCCCTTTGACATCCTTCTTTAATTTGGAACAGATCGGTTCAGATTTGGATATAGCTGCTATATAGTCCGATCTCTCGATTTGAGGATTTGGGTCGATAAAGGGCGCATTTATTATCCGATGTCGCCGAAATTTAGGACAGTGAGTTAAATTAAGCTCCTCGACATACTTCTGCAATATGACACAGATCGGTCCAGATTTGGATATAACTGCCATATAGACCGATCTCTTGATTTAAGGTTTTGGACCCAAATTTTCCGATGTCGACGAAATTTGGGACAGTGAGTTGTGTTAGGCACTTCCATATTCTTCTTAAATTTGGCTCAAATCGGTCCAGATTTGCATATAGCTGCTATATAGTCCGATCTTTCGATTTAGGGATTTGGGTCGATAAAGGGTGCATTTATTATGCGATGTCGCCGAAATTTAAGGCAGTGAGTTAAGTTAAGCTCCTTCGCATACTTCTGCAATATGGCATAGATCGGTCCAGATTTGGATATAGCTGCCATATAGACCGATCTCTCCATTTTGGGGTTTTGGGCCCATAAAGGTCGCAGTTATTGTCTGTTGTCGCCGAAATTTGGGTCAGTGAGTTGTGTTAGGCCCTCCGACATCCTTCTTCACCCAGATCGGCCGAGATTTAAATGTAGCTGCCATATAGACCTATCTCTCGATTTAAGGTTTTGGGCCCATAAAAGGGGCATTTATTGTCCGATGTCGCCTTGGATCGTGTTCAGGGAATAAGTTGGTTAATATATTACAAATTGTTTTAGCATCCATCTTCATATTTGGGTTTTTCAATTCAAGTTTTTCATTAAGACTTTGTATTCAAGACCTATAAGCCTTCCGTCGTTTCTTCCCAAAACCATGATATTGCGGATAGCATGATAAAAAGAAGGATATCCAGAAAATTGGAAGGAGGGAAGATCGGTGGAGAATGCCCTGCACGGTTGTGCATCAAATAGAATAATCCTACTTTGCCAAGATGTGCGCATTGGCGATAGACGTTGACATCGAAAGGTCCTTTAACAATGAGCAGACCTACACAATGATCCAATCTTTAGACCAGTACCGGCTGGACAGGTTCCTTTGAGATTGGATAAACCATATGCTAAGGAATAAATTGTGGGCCCCTTGACATATATAAGGGAGAAGGTGGCACAGGGCAAGCCATAGAGAGGCATTTTATCGTCTTTCCATGGTGGGTGACCATCATAAATAACCTATAACGGATGCTGACTTACGAGGGATTTGAACCCGTCTGCCACGCTGACAATGTTATAATACTTCTGAGGGTTAAGGAGCCAAATCAGCTATGGAGAAGAGCCGAGAAGGCTCACAGTTATTGTTGTAGACGGGTCGTAGAACCGAAATGGGGCCTACATCCGAGGATAGAGCGTGATTAGACCAATATTTTCCTACACCTCAGTAGTTTAGTGGACTGCGATGGGGAAAAAGTGCAACGAAAGGACAATACAGCAGGCTCAGAGCACATGTTGTCTTTAGATAGACGGAGCGATGAAGACCACGGCCACTAGAGTACTGGAGACTATCCTAAATATCCGACTCATAGATATACACATTAAGTGTGAGTATAGAGAATAGGAGGTCACCGTAGTGCAAAGGTTAGCATGTCCGCCTATGACGCTGAACGCCTGGGTTCGAATCCTGGCGAGACCATCAGACCATTCCCCTCCTAATGCTGGCAACATCTGTGAGGTACTATGCCATGTAAAACTTCTCTCCAAAGAGGTGTCGCTCTGTGGCACGCCTTTCGGACTCGGCTATATAAAGGAGGCCCCTTATCATTGAGCTTAAACTTGAATCGGACTGCACTCATTGATATGTGAGAAGTTTGCCCCTGTTCCTTAGTGGAATGTTCAAGCGCAAAATTTGTTTCTTCTATAGAGGATAGAAGCAGGTTATACCATAGCGGCATAATCGAGTTAACGATGGGAAACCTCGAAGGAATGGAAGAGGTTTCATATTGGCTACCTGAGACGACTCAGTCGAATGCGAAACACTGCTGCCAGCTACACAGTCACAGGATTGACGAAACTCTGGTATTGCCATTTGGAAAATCATCCTACACAGATGCATCAAAGCAAGAGGGCAGAAATGGCCTGGGGGTCTACATTGAGAACCCAGGGACTGACATCTATTTTCGACAGCCTGACTATAATACGGCTCAGCAGGAAGGGATCCGGCTGATCAAGGCATGCGTGAGGTGGTGTGGTGTTAAGGCGAGGACGTTGAGGGTGAATATCTTTACCCACAGTAAACTGGCCATTAGGACAATAACAACCAATACGATAAGGTCACGAACAGTCTAGGAGTGTAAGAAAGAGATTAAAGCCTTCTCTAAGGATGGCACAAACCGCAGGACCATATCGGAGTAAGGGAGAATGAAAGAGCACACGATTTGACAATAAAGGCCAGAGGACTGCCCCAATAAATTTGAAAATCAGGGGCGACGCAGCTCGAGTAAAGGGCGTGGGCAACGATCATTTCGTTACATGCACACTGTCGAACAGCGAAATGATGAAATGTTAGGTAGGACGACTAAAATCCTGTGGGGATATCCATATCGTGAAAAGACAAGGCTAAAGGATGTAAGAGGGAGCTCAGTATATCTCATTTATGCCAAAATCGGTGATGCAAGGGATAACATTTGTGGGGGATGAGACGTTCCAGCATTTTGAATGACATTGCTTTCGCGGCTTACAGACACCGTCACTTAGGTGGGGACACCTAACCGGACATGAATCAACTTACGGTCGTCATATGGATAAAAAGTAGGCATTTTGTAAGAAGAACTGAATTTCTGACTTAGATCTTCTTTTTTTGGAGGATAGTTTGTAGACCACACAACAAGCCGATTACTGGCTTAGGTGTATATCCATAGTGGCATTGGGCGAATTAATAGCCTCACCCTCTTTTCAACCTAACGTCACCTTGTAACCAAGTCTCTAAAGGTCTCGGTATAGCCTTTCTCTTAGTTCTTCCAATTTCTCTCTTTTGCTTCTGGTAATGGCGTTCCCGAGTGCTTTTTTTGCCTCGTTACATTGGATGTGCTCTGCTTCTGCTGAGCCCCTGCGTTAAGCTCTGGTGTGCTTACGCCTAATTCGGATGCATTACGTCTCTGTTCATCGATTGAGTCATTCCACCAAGGTACTGAGGCTCTGTTTGATCTGTGTCCCTTAATCCTACGCATTGCCTTACCACATCCCTCAGCAATTAATGATATGATGCGATTCGTTGCTATTGAAGCGTTTCCGTTGGTTTCGGATTCCTGCGTATGTCGGTCGATTTCGGCTAGGAGCAGTAATGGTTCTAACTTGTTCACATTCCATTTGCGGTTGCTGGCCTTGATCCTTTTTCCTGTCATGACATCTCTGGGACAGAAGGAGTAGTAAATGTACTGGTAATCACTGTAGTGCATGTCTCCAATACCCGCCAGTTGCTGATCCAATTGGCGATTCTCTCTTAGACAAAAGCTTTATGTGCCTTCAGCTCCGGGGCGTCTGAATGTAGGAACGCTCACTGTATTGCCCACAACCAATACTGCCCTTGCTGCCATATACTTCTACCTCTTGAGTTGGTCGAATGCATGCCCCATTCTACAACTCGGGAATTAAGGCATGGAAAACTATTCCATAGACAAATCTGATATGTTGGCCAGTTTCAAGTTGGAGGCCACCGTAGCGCAGAGGTTAGCATGTCCGCCTATGACGCTGAACGCCTGGGTTCGAATCCTGGCAGTTTCAAATTGGAGGCCACCATAGCGCAGAGGTTAGCATGTCCGCCTATGACGCTGAACGCCTGGGTTCGAATCCTAGCGAGACCATCAGAAAACATGATCAGCGTTGGTCTTCCCCTCCTAATGCTGGCAACATTTGTGAGGTACTATGCCATATAAAATCTCTCCAAAGAGGTCTCGTACTGCGGCACGCCGTTCGGACTCGGCTATAAAAAGCAGGCTCCTTATCATTGAGCTTAAACTTGAATCGGACTGCTTTGCTCATTGATATGTGAGAAGTTTGCCCTTAATCCTTAGTGGAATGTTCACGGGCAACATTTTCATTTGTATGCCAGTTTCAATGACCAGTGTGGCTTAAATTCGAATCTAAAAACCTTAACACCCACTGTGTGACATCTTTCTCAACGGGAAAGAAGCCATCAGAACACATGTCCAAAAGCCAACGACAAGTGATAATCATCTCTCCACACCAATGAAGTTAGGAAGCCTCATTTCTGACAAATGTCTAGGAGCGGCTAGGAGGTGAGGAGTGTCATTCGGCCATAACCACCATAATAATTATTAATGGAATCATTCATCCATAAAGCCAAGACTTGGAGTGTTATAAGGGCAAACAAAAAATCTAAGAGATTCAATAATGGAGGCAATGAAATTTTGACACTTGATAAATGTGCACCAGCAGTAAACAACAGCTGCAAAAACAACAACAACAACTACAACGTCATCATTACCAACCACCAACAGAGGTAACAAGAATTGAAATTGGAATTGGAATTTGAATTCAATGAATTCGATATCGATATTCATTCAACAACAACAACAAGTGCATTTCAATTAGTAAGAAATGTTTAATCGTTCCATCATCGATTGATTATTTGTGTGAGTGTGAGTGTGTGTATAAGTGTGGACAGCACTACTCCTCCCTAGCTCGTTTAGTCCCTACTTCAGTGACAAATGTTTTAATAATATAAGCCTCCCCGGCTTTTTATACTCCAATATCATCTAAGCACGCACATACTGTCCGTCTGTCTGTTTTTCCACCTTCCAGACATTGGACTCGTTTCCATGTAAACCCCCGAACGTGAGTGTGTCCAATGGTGGTGCTGTTAATATTATTTTGACATTTTCCACGGATATTAGTTTATCAGCAGTTTAAAATCAAATTAAAACATTGCCAGCGTCTTGCTGTCACCCGCCCCTGAGACTGTCTTCGAATCCTCCTTCTTGTCCACATCGTGCTTGTTGTTGTCTCAGCTCATGTATCGATGATAGATCGAATCAGTAAGGACTCTTCTTCAGGTTGGTTGAAAATTAAACATAAACTGACCGTTATGCAACTGTTGTTAATCATGACCCTTGTTTTTTTTATGGATTCACACCCTCAAATAAGTGAGACTGATATGAGAGAGGGTGGTGTGAGAATTTATGGAAATAAGAGTAGAACATTTCGAAAGTGTAGGCAAAAATTTATAATTTCTAGTATTAGAGCTGAATAAATTCTTGTAGATAACAACACTGGATGCCACCGTAGCGTAGAGGTAAGCATGTCCGCCTATGACACTGAATGCCTGGGTTCGAATCCTGGCGAGATTAATAGAAACAAGTAAGAGCGTGCTAAGTTCGGCCGGGCCGAATCTTATATACCCTCCACCATTGATCGCATTTGTCGAGTTCTATGCGCGTTATCTCTTTTGAGACAAACATAGAATATTGAATAAGAACTGTTATCCTATTGGAGCTATATCAAGTTATAGTCCGATTCGGACTATAAATGAATGCTGATTGACATTGTAGAAGTCATTGTGTAATATTTTAGTTCATTCGGATAAGAATTGCGCCTTTAAGGGCTCAAGAAGCAAAATTGGGAGATAGGTTTATATAAGAGCTGTATCAAGCTATTGATCGATTCAGACCATACTAGACAAGTATGTTGAAGATCATGGGAGAAGCCCTTGTACAAAATTTCAGCCAAATCGGAAGAGAATTGCGCCCTTTAGAGGTTCAAGAAGTCAAGATCCCAGATCGGTTTTTATGGCAGCTATATCAGGTTCTATATTGATTTACGCCATACTTAGCACAGTTGTTGAAAGTAACACCAAAACACTACGTGCAAAATTTTAGTTAAATCGGACGATAATTGCGCCCTCTAGAGGCTCGTGAAATCAAGACCCCAGATCGGTTTATATGACAGCTATACCAGATTATGAACCGATTTGAAAAATACTTGACACAATTGTTCGATATCATAACAAAATACGCCGTGCAAAACTTCATTCCCATCGGATAAGATTTGCGCCTTCTAGAGGTTCAAGAAGTCAAGACCCAAGATCGGTTTATATGGCAGCTATATCAGGTTATGGACCGATTTAAACCAAACTTGGCACAATTGTTGGATATCGTACCAAAACACGTCGTGCAAAATTTCATTCGAATCGAATAAGAATTGCGCACACTAGAGGCTGAAGAAGTCAAGACCCAAGATCGGTTTATATGGCAGCTATATCAGGTTATGGACCGATATGGCCCATTTACAATACCAACCGACCTACACTAATAAGAAGTATTTGTGCAAAATTTCAAGCGGCTAGCTCTACTCTTTCGGAAATTAGCGTGCTTTCGACAGACAGACGGACGGACGGACAGACGGACGGACATGGCTAGATCGACATAAAATTTCGCGTCGATCAAGAATATATATACTTTATGGGGTCTCAGACGAATATTTCGAGTAGTTACAAACAGAATGACGAAATTAGTATACCCCACATCCTATGGTGGAGGGTATAAAAATTTGCAGCAGTGGTTTTCCCCTCCTAATTCTGACAACATCTGTGGGGTACTATCCTATGGGAGCTATGTCGCATTCTTGACCGATTTTAACCGTACTTGGAACAGTTATTGAATGTCATAACAAAACACTATGTGCAAAATTTCAGTCAAACCGGATTAAAATTGCGACTTCTAGGGGCTCAAGATGTAAAATCGGCAGATCAGTTTATATGGGACCTATATCCTAATCTAAACCGATAAGGCCCATTTGAAATTCATAACGACCTACATCAACATTAAGTTTAAAAATTTCAAGCGGCTAGCTTTACGCGTTCGAGATTTCGACAGACAGACGAGAGACGATCAAGTTTGTCCGTCCGTCTGTCTGTCCATGTTAAATTGCGTACAAATTACAGGTCGCAATTTTCATTCGATCGTCTTCAAATTCGGTACATGCATGTTTTTCCGCCTAGAGACGAAGCCTATTTAAATTGGGAAAAATCGGTTCAGAATTGGATACAGCTCCCATATATATGTTCGTCCGATTTTTAGAAATATTACAATAAAGTGCTCATTTGTTAACCGATTCTCTCGTAATTTGGCAGGAGAGATTTTCTTATGTCTTTCTACATTACTGGTGAATTTCATAGAAATCGGTTCAGATTTAGATATAGCTGCCATATATGTATATCGCCTGATTTTAACTTCAAAAGCCACTGCAAGACCATTTATTAACCAATCTGTGTTTGTTTGTTTGTTCCGTATAGACTCAAAAACGGCTGAACCGATTACCTTGGAATTTTCACAGATTGTTTAGGTTGGTCTGGAAGAAAACATAGACTATATAATTTTTTGATATCGGGAGGGGGGCGGACCCTCCCCCTTACCCCAAAGGCACTACCCAAAAATTAAAAGTGAACCGATCGGGGCAATATGGGATTCAAATGAAAGGTATTCAAGAGTAGAGTACGAAATTCATAACACAAGTAGGGTCCAAGAACCTGGGGGGCCGCCCCAGCCCCCAGCCCCCAGCCCCCTTAAAATAGGTTTATTTGACGATCTTGACAATATGGGACTCAAATGAAAGGTATTCGGAAGTAGATTACGAATATGGTCAGGATGTAGAAATAGGCTCTATAATTAATTGATAACGGTAGGGGGCGGACCCTCCACCATTACTCCAAAAACACCACCCCAAATCAAAAGTGGAATGATAAGGACAATATGGGTATTAAATGAAAAGTATGCGAGAGTAGATAACGAATCTGGCATACAAATTCATGTCGAAGTATAGGGGGTCACCCCACCCCCACAAAAACGCCCAAAAATGGGCACATTAGCCAATCACGGATATATGGAACTCGATTTGTTTGTTCCGTATAGACTGAAAAACGGCAGAACCAATTTTCTCGAAATCTTCGCATATTGTGTAGGTTGGTCTGGAAAGAAACATAGGCTATATAATTTTTCGGACGGACCCTCCCCCTTATGCCAAAAACACAACCCAAAATCAAAAGTCGACCGATCGGGACAATATAGGCATCAAATGAAAGGTATTGAAGAGTATGATACGAATATGGAATTCAAATTTGAGTCTAAGTACCCATCGGTAACGGAAGGGGGACGGACCGACCCTCCCCCTTATGCCAAAAACATAACCCAAAATCAAAAGTTGACCGATCGGGACAATATAGGCATCAAATGAAAGGTATTGGAGAGTAGGATACGAATATGGATTTCAAATTTGAGTCTTAGTACCCATCGGGCCGCCCCAACCCCAAATCTCCCCCAAACAGACATTCAATATGGGGCACAAATGAGAGGTTTCGAGAGTAGATTTCGAAGCTGGCATACAAAATCAGATCGAAGTATAGGGGGTCACACTACCCCTCAAAAACGCCATTAGACCCATTATGACTAATTGATACCTGGCTGAACCGATTTCCGTAAAATTTTCATAGATTGTGTACGTTTGTCTGGAAGGAAACATAGGCTATATAATTTGTAGGTATCGGATGGAGGCGGACCCTACCCCTTACCCCAAAAACGCCTCTCATATCCGAAAGTGGTCCAATGAAAGGTATTGGGGACCAGAAAACGAATATGGTATTAAAATTTGGTTCCAAG